>NW_025335270.1:1484294-1487788 GCF_004798865.1 Varanus komodoensis
CTTGTCTCTTGGAAGGTCTCCTTCCTGGTGGCCATCATCTTGGCTCATAGAATGAGTGAATTCTGCACACTATGGATAGATCCTCCATACTTTTTGGAAAATAAAAGTAGTACTCTATATCAATCCGTCCTTTCTCCCTAAAATCTCTTCCTCCTTTCATGTAAATCAAGAAATAGTGCTCCCAGCATTCTACCCGTCACCATCTAAGGACTTTGAAAGGGTGCTGCATACACTCGATGTTTGCCACACGCTAGCTTTCTGTTGGTCTTGGAGCTCATTCCACCAGGGCGATATTAACATTGATGGCCCTCCACACGGGAATACCATTAGATGCATTCTGCTGAGCAGTTATGTTCAACACCATCCACATTCATCTACACCATCGGCTCAATGTAAGAGCCAGACAGGACTGCTCCGTTGGTTGTGTTGTGTTGCCACCCATTCTCTTGTAACAGCACCTCCCACCTCCTTTAATGGTATGCTTGCTAGTCACCCATATGTATGATGCACAGAGACTACAATGAAGAAAGGCACGTTGCATATCTGTACCTGTCATTCTTTGGGTGATAATCTGTGCATTCACCCAGCCCACCCGCCGGCCTGCATCAGTAGGTAAAGCTGATGACTTTACCTAAAGTCATCAGCTTTAGGTAGTAGGTAAAGCTGATGACTTTACCTACTATTTTAATAGCAATAGGGACAGTTCAGGACCTAGAAAAAAGGGTCAAATGTCAGTCTCCAGTTGGATTAAGAAAATGGCAGGAGCATGCCTACTTATATAATGAGTGTGGGCAGGGCTCCCGCAAAAAAATCTTGGTTTAGCTAGAGGAATATTTCCAAATGTGGCACCATGCAGACACAGCACCCATATGTGTGAATGCACTAATGACTCCTCAGACAGTTACAGGTATGCAACTTGCTATCCAAGCATTTGCATAGACAATTTTTAAGTGCTTGGATATGGTACTCTTGACCTATCTTTGCTTACAGGTTTGTTTTTCTTGCCTGTCACATTATATCAGTCACTTTGGATTTGTAAGTTTCCTAGTTAAAAACAGCTCTTTGATCCTTCCACAAGTAGGTGAAGTATTCCACCTCCCTGAGTGTTGCTCCAAAGTGATATGCTATGGGAGAAGGGTGCAGATTTCTTATTATTTCAAAGCAACATCTTGCAAAAGACAAGACTAAGGACCAACAACATGACCTGTGCAGTGGCAATAGACTGCACGGTTGCTCGCGTGAATGCTGGAATATTTCTTGTAGTTAAAGAATTGAACTGCCCTTCCATTCAGTGAGTGGCTGCGGCAATGCACAATAAATTCAAAAAGCTAAAAACAGATAGAATACATCTGTTGCAATAAAAAGATGAGCCCTTTGAAATCAAGGCTTGGACAGCTCTGCAGAAACCCATCTAGCCTCCTTAAAAGGGAGTTCACAACTGAAGTACTGCTATGCAAAAACCTTAATACTAGACTTAATACTAAACAGTAGAGTTGAAAGGAGCCAATAAAACCATCAGGTCCAACCCTCTACACAATGCAGAACTCCAGGTTAAAACATCTCTAACAAATGGCTGTCCAGGTGCACCTTAAATGCCTCTAGTGTGGAAGAATCCATGACCTCCCTAGGTGATTCCATTGGCATATTGCTCCAACAGTCCAGAAGCTTTTCCTGATGTTCAGCTGTAATCTGGCTTTCTGTAACTTGGCCATTCATGTCCTGCACCTTGGGATCCTGTCCCTCTTCTGTGTGAGTACCTTTCAAGTACTTGAAGAGTGCTATCATATCTCCCCTCAGTTTTCTGAAGGCTAAACATGTCAAATTTTTTCAGTCTCTAATCACAGGGTGATATTCCAGTCCTCTAATCATCTTTGTTGCCCTTCCCGTAATCTTTTCCAGTGTGTCTGCATCTTTCTAAAACAGGTGCACAAAACTGGATGCAGTACTCAAGATGAGGGCTATTTATTTATTTGAAACTTTTGTATACTGCCCACTACAAAGTAGTCTCAGGATGGTCTTACAATAAAACAAAATAAGGCACAGCATCCATTCTGTTAAAACCTCAATTAAAATCAGTTTAAACCTTAAAATACTGGGGAAAGATTTTGGTCTTGGCACCAGAAGAACCCCTCCAGGGAGCATATATAACCAGTAAAAGGCCTGGTATTTTTGCAAAAAGAATACAAAGTGTTTTGCATACTGAACATTTCCAGAGGCTCCACCCATCAAGGCTCCTCCAAGTGGCTTCCAGGGTTACTGGTGACGTTGCTGCCTCCGGCATGCGCCCTTCCTCAACAAGAGCTGCTTGCTCGGACTTTTGGCCTTGCCTGCTTCTTCCTCTCCTGCCCCACCCATGCCAGCTCCGAGTCCTCTCATGCATCTGTGGCTGCAGGAGCTGAGTGGCCCCTTGGACTGAGAGGGAAGGAGCTCTCTCAGCAGGGATGCTTACAGGATTCCCTTCCCACATCTTCCTCCAGCCAAGTCCCCTTCTTCCTGGCTTCCACTTTGCCTCTCATGACTGAGGCTTGGCTGGCAAGTGCACCCTGCATCCTCTGCCCCAGCTGGGAGGCTGCCCTTTCATTCACGCTTTCTCTCTACCTGCCCTTTTTGGATAGCCCCCAATTTTTGGAGTATTAGCATGTTAGATTTAAACCTCAAGGCAGTGTGTTTATTAAGATATAAATCTCATAGTATTCCATGTCCTTAGGTTTGCAACTCTGCCATCTGTTAGGTCAGATTCATGATCCATTTTCAAAAAGTTCTTTCTAGTCTGTGCATGTGGCCCATTCCTGAGAATGGTGGAGGCAGGGCTCTCTTCTCTTCTCTGCTATAAAGGTCAAAATGAAAATCCGCAGCTAACAGCACCCAGAGTGGGGTAGATTTGATGACAAAGGAAAGAGTCAGACTCCAGAACTATACTCCCCATATTTTATTTATTCAAGAATATTGAATCTACACAACTGCTGCTCTGCTAAAAATTTACTAAAAAATGTCTGAAAAATAAAGTGCTGTTTCAAAGAAATGAGAAATTGCAGATGAGCACCATGTCTTTAATAACAAATGGACTGCTGAGCTCTTCTTCATTTTAAATGAGGATAAAGCAGTTTGCATTAAAACTGTCTTGAAACTGTCTCAGTATTAAAGGAGTACAGTATTAAAAGGCACTTTGAATCCTGTCACAAGAACAGCTCAATATATCAAGGAGAGGTGGGAGAGAACAAGATAAATTCTTAAAAATGTTTTTGCCACAAAATAGTTTTAGAAAGCATGCTGAGGAGAACATGGCAACTGTGGGGGGCCTATTGTGTTGCCAAATGTACTGCTGAGAGTAGTAGGCTATTCACTGATGGTGGAATTGTTAAGTGCATGGTTACAGGAATGAGGAAATATATCCTGATAAGGTACTTTCTGTTAGTTGTGTCAATTTAGCTGCATCTACACTCACCAATCACCAGGCATGTTGAAGAACTAGAAGAGCTGCATATGTCACTGAC
>NW_025335271.1:0-4116 GCF_004798865.1 Varanus komodoensis
ATAATAATAATAATAATAATAATAATAATAATAATAATAATAATGTCCTTTGCCAGGTGAGTTGCTGATGGATCATTTGGGAAGAGGCTTGGGGAGGGGGCTCTTCCTCACAGAAGGCCCTCTGCTGGATGCAGGGGCGCCATGGCCTTGCGATCCAAAGGGCAAACTGTGCCTGCTCCCAAGGGGACGACCGGCAGGCCGGGGATCCAACAGCTGCCAGCCTCAGCCCAGCCTGCAGGGGCAAGCAGAGAGGCAGCAGCAGGTGGAGGGAGGGTATAGGGTGGGATTTCTCTGCCTGCCAAGGTCCCGTGCTTGGTGCGAGGCCCTGCAGGAAGCCAGGCAAAGAGGCTCTCAGCTTGGGTCCACATGGGCTGGTGGGGGGAGGAGGTGCTCCTGGAGTCCTGCCCTTGAGCTCCTCAAGGCTTCCAAGGCTGGCACCAGCCCCTGCAAGGCCCCACGTGCCTCTTCAAGCACTTCCTGGGCAAGCGCAGAAGGTGGGCAAGGTGGGCTTCCCCTGATGCCCCCTCGGTCTCCGCGGAAGGACGGCCATGTTCCTGTCGTGACTTGGAGGCTGTTTTCCTCCCCTGCGTCATCAAGGTGCTCCAGCCGGTTGGACCTGTCAACCTCGGAGTCTAGTGAGCTGGACTCAGACGAGGGCGAGGCAGCTTCTTCCTGCTACGAGATGGACATCCCAGAGCAGGATGACTGATGGAGGGGCAGCCGGTACCTAAGAGAAAAGGCCTTTGCACCATGGTCTCCCTGGCATGGGCCTCGGGCAGGATGGTTCCTGCCGGAGCCCTTAGAATGCCTGCAGCCGGTTCCTCCTCAAAGAAGCCAAGCAGCTAGGGCTGGGAGGGGCATCGGCCGCCCCTGGGGAGGGGGAAGATCCGGCCCATGGCACCCGCTCCTTTCCAAGCCATGTGGAGCACGCTGACGGGACCCCGGCTCAGACGGGCTGTTCTGGGGAGGCGAGAGTGCGTGTGGCAGGAGGAGCGACAGCTGAGGCCGCAGCGGAAAGGGCCGGTGGGTGAAGCGGGTGGGGGAGGCCACGGACTCCTCTGTGCTCTCTTGGCTGTTGCCAAGGGGGCCGGGAATCACTGTGAGGACGGCGTGTCTGCGAGATGCCCCCGCCTCCCAGTTCATGCCAAAGCACGCTTCACGTACACGCTGGCCTTAAGCCCCTCTTGCTGGGCTCAGAGCACCACTTTCTCTTCCTCTTCCTCCCCCTGGACCTGCAGGCTGCACACAGATGCCAGGCCGTTGGGCAGCCCGTCTCCACCTGGAAGCCAGCATCAACATGGGATGGTTTGTGGGTGAGAGTGCAGGGGTTGCCCCCGCAGTGGCCCTTGTGGCACGTGAGCACGGACCAGATGCTGAGCCACACTCCAGCTCTGGGCAGCTCTCGGCTCGCCCTGGACTCTAAGAGCAGAAGTGTGGGCCACATTCTCATCCGGTCCTTGTTCTCTTGCATGCTGGTGAGGTGATGGCGGAGGACATGAAGGGCGTGTCAATTTCAGCTGCGGGCCTCATGCCCCATTCCTCCCCCCCTTTCACTTCCAAACATTTATTCCCCACACCCACCAACATATTTATCTATCCTCCATCTACCTATTGATCCATCTGTCCCCCTATCTATATCAACTTCTTCCTCACCAATTAACCGAGGAAGACATTGTGTGTAAAAATATCCATATACTAAAAGGGAAAGGTTTCCCCTTGACAATTGGTCCAGTCATGCCTGACTCCAGGGGGCGGTGCTCATCTCCGTTTCCTAGACGAGGGAAGCAGCGTTTGCCTGCAGACTGTCTCCGTGATGATGTGGCCGGCACGACTAAACAACGAGGTGCACGGAACACTGTTCCCTTCCCAGCAAAGTGGTACCTTTCATCCAATTGCATTTGCATGCTTCCGAATTGCAAGGTTGGCAAGAGCTGGGACGGAGCAATGGGAACTCATCCCGTTGTGCAGATTCGAACGGGCGACCTTTCGATCAACCAGCCCAGCAGCACAGCAGTTTAAACCACTGCGCCGCCGGCATGCCTATTTATATACTTTTTTGCTTATTATTCATTTATCTGGAACATTTCCATGCCAAGTATTAAAAAGGTTTCTTTACTGTACTCGCTTGCCCGTGTCATTGATGCAGAAATGCAAATCTCAAGGCTCGGTCCCAGAGGATTCCACCAGTAAGCCGAAAACAGGGATTTCCAGCATGTCCTGTAGGTCGTGTTGGGCAGATTACGGACCTTTCCCTTCTATTTCCTTTCCTTTGTTCTTTCTTGCATCACTCAAACCCCTCACTGCCCAGTTGGGAGCAAAGCAATGACTGAGATCGAGGTTTGGCACAATACCCAGTGGAACTGCCTGTGCAATTTCACGAAGCCCGGTTTTCCTAAGCCTGAGTCTCTGCCTAGGCCTAAGCCTAAGCGTAAGCTGAGACGTCCTTCGCAACACTTCAAGTCCAGTGTTCTGCATGTGCAGCCAGACAAGAGCAAAGCTGCTTCACTCCAGTCCTTCTTTTGGACCGCTCAACATCCAGGCCCCAGACCAGCGGTTTCTTGGCTCCTACATCTGTGACAGAGGCCAAGGTTTCCTAAGCATACCCCTTTGTGCACCTTTTTCCAAATCCAGAGCACACAGAGGTCCACCATGCATCCAAGCACACTGCCCTGTGTTGCTCCGCTGTCTTTGTGAGTGTGCCGCTTGCTAGCCTGCTCCTGGTCTGTGCAGGCCGGTGCTGCTAAGCAAGGAGCCCCCTTCTCAAAACCCTGATCCTACACTCAGGTTTCGTGTGCCGTAATGCCAGGCCGTTCAGCTGCAGGGACACGCACACAAGCGCGAAGGTGCATCTCACGCATGTGCTTCCGAAGACACTGGAGCAAATCATTCCTTGACTGGGTGGGGGGAAGTAAACCTAGGAACTCTAGCCCCGTTCGCCTTCCACCTACCCCTGGAAAAATTCGGGAGCAAATCATTTATTCAAAGGGGAACTTCCCAAATGGACGAAGGGAACACTGTGGTCAGAATCCAGTTAGATTGTAGCAACGCTTTCCACATTGTGCCGCGTGGCCTTCTGATCAGGAAATTGGGAACAAGTGGACCAGACAGAACAGCTCTTTGGAGGGAGAGTGAAGGCCAAACTGCTTGGCTCGCAGATACACTGATCTCTGTACCAACAAGATGGCCTTCCTTTTTTGTCATTTTCCACCTGGCGTCGTTCTACTCTTGGCTTCCGCTTTGACTGCTGAGACTTTTTTCCTCTTCCTTGTTTTCACTTATACTCGGTATTCTATCATACCAAGATCAATTCTGTAGGTTGCATGTCCTTCCATGCACCTATGCAGCTCAATGAACTACTTGTGGGGGATTGAGAACTGTTTTATTGAATAAGTAGGGCTTGGATGCAGATGCAGAACTTCAGGTATTTCTTTTAACACAGAGCAAAAATAAGACACACAAGACATTCAGGTTGTTGCCAATTGCAGCACCCCAAAACACTCCAAACCTAGTTGGCCATGGGAAGGCCACATAGTAAAAACACGACAGTTATACTCTCCCTGAAGGGAGGGCACAATAGAACAAAATGAACCTTGTGTAACCCACAGCTAACACGGTAGCCTGACCTTGAATACAGTAATAAACCGACAGTGGAGTCTGCTTCTAGCCGCCATGAAAGGTGCAAATGTGCAGGGGGTCAGAATGTGGCAAGCATGTGTGAATCTCGAGCAGATAAGAAATAGCGATGGGAAAGGTCTGGTCCTTGACAGAAGAAAGGACTCTTTCTCCAGCACGGGAGGGGGTGCATCCGTTGCTGTATCGATGCAGTAGATGTGTATTAGGTGACCTAATTGCTTGCCTAGGGTATAAAATGCATGTACAGGGGTGAAAATTTGAGACACTGCTCAGGGCTGAATATCCCCTTTGGTCTCCCTTTATTCTATACTGCACTAGAATAAAGCTGATTTTGGTTCTGTGTCTCGTCTCAGGCTCCTTTTGGCTCAGGTCTGGGGTCCACCAGGATTCGGCCCAGCTGTTGAGTGGCTCAGTCCGGTAACACAGCTATCGAAACGGTGCCAGGATGCCAAATTTTTTGAACCCTACCCTGTGCACACTCCT
>NW_025335271.1:4216-9370 GCF_004798865.1 Varanus komodoensis
GCCCATTCAAAAACATCCGAACCATCTAAAAGGTGCTACGAGACCACATTTTTCCATTCCCTAACCCTACCCTGGTGCACAAACCTAAGCCAAAGATAGGGTGAAAGTTTCATTGAAAGGAGGGTGATTTTTAAAACGCCTTCCTTGAGAAGCTTTTTCTGCACAGCTCATCATTACTGCCCATTCTAAACAAATCCAAATCATCAAAAATGTTCTAGGAAACCTCATTTTTCAAATGCAACCCCTGCCCTGGTTCACACACCTAACTCAAATGAACGGTGGAATTTCCATTCAAAAGTGGGAGATTTTTGAAAAAGCCTTCCTTGAGGAGCTTTTTCCACACTGCTCATTACTTCTGCTCAATGTGAACACATTCCAACCATCAAAATTGGACCAGGAAACCATATGTTTCGAACCCTAATGCTACCATGGTTCACATCCCTAATCCTAACATAGGGTGAAATTTCCATTCAAAAGAGGGTGGTTTTGAAAAAGCCTTCCTTAAGTAGATTTTTTTGCAGAGCACATCATTTCGGTCCATTCTAAACGCATCCCAAGCATTGAAAAGGTGTTGTGAGACCACGTTTTTCTAATGCTATCCCTACCTTGGTGCACAAACGTTACCCTAACATAGGGTGCTATTTCTCTTGAAAAGAAGGTGATTTTTAACAAGCCTTCCTTGATTGGTTTTCCTTCACAGCTCGTCATTTCTGCTCATTCAAAACACATTTGAACCATCAAAATGATTCAAGGACACCTCATTTTTCGAACCCTAACCCTACCTAGGTTCACACTCCTAACCCTTAGGTTGAAATTTCCATGCAAGAGAGGGTGATTTGGAAAAAGCCTTCCTTGAGTTGCTCTTTCTGCACAGCTCATCATTTCTGCTCATTGTGAACACATTTCAACCATCAAAATTGTGCCTGGACACCACATTTTTTGAAATCTAACACTAACATGGTTCACACCCCTAACCCTAACATAGGGTGGAATTTCCATTCAAAAGTGAGTGGTTTGAAAAAGCCTTCCTTGAGTATCTTTTTCTGCATAGCTCCTCATTTCTGCTCCCTGTTAACACATTCCAACCATCAAAATCGGGCCAGGAAACCATATGTTTCGAACCCTAACGCTACCATGGTTGACACCTCTAATCCTAACATAGGGTGAAATTTCCAATCAAAAGACGTTGGTTTTGAAAAAGCCTTCTTTAAGTAGATTTTTCTGCAGAGCACATCATTTCGGTCCATTCTAAACATATCCCAACCATTGAAAAGGTGTTGCGAGACCACGTTATTCCAATGCTATCCCTACCTTGGTGCACAAATGTTACCCTAACATAGGGTGCAATTTCCTTTGAAAAGAAGGTAATTTTTAACAAGCCTTCCTTGATTGGTTTTCCTTCACAGCTCATCATTTCTGCTCATTCAAAACACATTCGAACCATCAAAATGATGCAAGGACACCTCATTTTTCAAACCCTAACCCTACCAAGGTTCACACTCCTAACCCTAACATAGGTTGAAATTTCCCTTCAAGAGAGGGTGATTTGGAAAAAGCCTTCCTCGAGTTTCTTTTTCTGTACAGCTCATCATTTCTGCTCCTTGTGAACACATTCCAACCATCAAAATCGTGCCTGGACACCACATTTTTCAAAATCTAACACTAACATGGTTCACACCCCTAACCCTAACATAGGGTGGAATTTCCATTCAAAAGAGGGTGATTTTGAAAAAGCCTTCCTTGAGTTGCTTTTTCTGCACAGTTCATCATTTCTGCTCACTCTGAAAACATTCAAACCATCGTGATGGTGCCAGGACACCCCATTTTTCGACCCCTAACCCTACCCTGGTACACACCCCTAACCCTAATGAAGGGAGAAATTTCCATTCAAAAGGGGGTCATTTTGAAAAAGCCTTACTTGAGTAGCCTTTTCTGCAAAGCTTATCACTTCGTCTCACTCTGAAAACATTCCAACCATCAAAATCGTGCCAGGACACCACATTTCTCGAACCCTAACACTACCATGGTTCAAACCCCTAACCCTAATATAGGGCGAAATATCCATTCAAGAGAGGGTGAGTTTGGAAAACCCATCTTGGAGCAGCTTTTTCTGCTCAGCTCATCATTTCTGCTCACTCTGAACACATTACAACCATTGTAATGGTGCTAGAACACCACAATTTTCGAACCCTAATCCTACCATGGTACACACCCCTAACCCTAAAATAGGTGATAGATACAGTGCAAAGTTGGTCATTTTCAAAAATCCATTCTTGTTGTAACTTTACATAACTCATCATTCCGGTCCATTCTAAAAACGTTTCAAGAATTGTAAAGGTCCTCCAAAACCAGGTTTTTCGGTCCCTAACCCTACCCTGGTGCACACAGCTAACCCGAATGTAGGGTGAAATTTCCATTTAAAGTGGGTTATTTTGAAAAAGCATTCCTTTAGTAGCTTTTTCTGCACAGCTGATTTTTTCCGCCCATTCTAAACACATTCCAACCATCAAAATCGCGCCAGGACACCACATTTTTTGAATCCTAAGCCCAGCATGGTTCACACCCCTAAGCCTAACGGGGGGTAAAATTTCCATTCAAAAGAGTGTGATTCTGAAAAGCATTTCTCGAGGAGCTTATGCTGCACAGCTCATCATTTTGGTCAATCCAAAAATATTCCAACTATCGAAAAACCTCGTTTTTCTAACCCTTCCCATGTTTCCCATGCCAATGACATTCCAACCTTCAAAGTAATATGAGGAAACCTCAGTTTTCTAACCATAACCCTGGCATGGTGCTACCCGTAACCCTAATATAGGCAAAAGTTCCACTGAAGAGAGGACGAGTTTGAAAATCCCTACTTTTATTTTATTAAAACATTTCTATGCCGCCCCTTGCCGAAGCCTCGGGGCGGCTTACAACACAATAAAATACAATAAAATACAAAAATAACAATATAAAATCAACAACATAAAATAAATAACAATATAAAGTAACTGTTTTGCACAGCTCTTCATTTCTGCCCTTTCGATTCAGATTCCAGCAATCAAAGTGCTGCAAGGACACCTCATTTTTTTAACCGAACCCTGATCTTGTGCTCTCCCAAAATCCTAATATACGGGAAAGTTCCACTCCAAGTAGACGGTTTGGAAAATCTGTCCTGGAGTAGCTTTTTCTGCAATGCTCATCAGTCCTGCCCATGCTAATCACATTCTTTCAGAAATGTAAAATTGCTGTTACTAAGTAGGAAGGTGAAAACTGAAGACAGGATGAAAGAAAGGGCCAGGGTAAGTCCAGTGAAACCTCGTAAGGCCCAAGGGCCTGAGGACAGAACCATGTAGAGAGTTGTAACAAAAGTAATAGTGCTTCTTACATCAAAGTCCTGAAGAACACAAGGGGGGTGAGGTTGGGGGCACTGGGAAAACTGTCACCTTTTGTGGAAGGGAGTAGGAAATTGATTGCCTTTTACAAGTGGCCGTAATGCGCCTGGATGAAGGCTTGTTCGTCCTATCTCATCCTCCCACAAGATTTGGGAAATGGGTGGGCATCAAGAGAGAGGTTACAAGGCCAAGGCGACCTGTTGAACTTTTAGAAAGTAGTGCGCACGCTTAATACGTTCATGAATGGTTCTTGACAGGTTCATGACAGCGGTGGCGAGGAGCGCTTTCTTTCAGCTTCGGCTGATCCATCAGCTGCGCCCCTACCTGGAGAACGACTGCCTGGCGACAGTGACACACGCGTTGGTGACTTCCCAACTTGACTTCTGTAACGCGCTCTATGTGGGGCTGCCCTTGAAGACGGTCCAGATATTTCAATTCGTTCAAAATAGAGCTCCCAGGCTGCTGACGGGGACTGGACGTTATGTTCACATGACTTCAGTCCTCCGTCAGCTTCACTGGCTTCCCATTGAAGAATGGGCCCAATTCAAGGTGTTGGTGATGTCCTATAAAGCCCCTAACAGCTTGGGTCCTGGTTACCTGAAGGAGAGCTTACATCCCTATAAGCCCACCCGCCCCTTGAGATCAGCGGGAGAGACCCTTCTCCGGGAACCCTCCGTTAAGGAAATTGGGAGGGTAAGTACCCAGGGGAGTACTTTCTCTGCGATGGCGCCCAATCTATGAAATGCGCTCCCCGGAGAGGTGCGCCTGGCAGCGTCGTTATTTGTTTTTCGGTGCCAGGCGAAGACCTTTTTATTCAAACGTTATTTTAATTGTTAATATTATTTATGTATTTTATTCTTAGGACAGGGTGACTTAATTTATACTGTTAAATTATCTTGTTTTATATTATGTTATCTTTTTAGGATTGTGAGCCGCCCCGAGGCTTCAGTGAATGGGGCGGCATAGAAGTTCCCTAAATAAATAAATAATGAATGAATGAATGAATGAGTGAATAAGAACTGACACATAGGTCATGGGCTCATTAGCATGACCATGGGACATGTGAGCGGGAGGGGGAACATATCAAGGAGTGGTATGATGAAGGCGGAGAGTGAATATTGTGAACTCTTAGCAACCCAGCCAATGGGAGAAAAGAGGTAGGGTCTGCGAACCGGGAAAAGGGAATAAGAAGTTATGCCTTGTTTGAAAATGGCGCCCTACCTGTGTGGTGAGCGACCGCTCTTGCAAGAACATATTAAACTATTACTGCTTGATACTTTGCCTCCCGTTTCAAAACTGCATGCATTTCCTTCCGTACATTTCCAACCATGAAAATCATACTCATTTTTCTTACCACATCCCAAACCTGGTGAGGAGGAAGAGAGTCCAGGGCGGCCCGGTGGGCCGGACCTCCACGCAGCAGCCCAGCGTTGGGCGCCCGGTGCTCCATGCTGTGTGGGGCAGGAGCTCCGCCCTGGCGGGCATTGATCCAGGACTGCCGGGTTGCGGACCTGGCTCTGGAGGCGCCAGCAAGGCATACCCAGCACGTTCCCCTGCTCCCTCCCTGGAGAGGAGTGCAGAGCAGCTTGCCAGATGTCCGTCGCCAGGTGAGTCGCTGCCGGGTTCTTCCAGGAGAGGCTTGGGAAGGGGGCTCTTCCTCACAGAAGCCCCTCTGCCGGGTGCAGGAGTGCCACGGCTTTGTGACCAAAGGCACACCATGCCTGCTCCCAAGGGCAGGACCGGCAGGCCGGGGGTCCCCACGGTTGCCAGCATCAGC
>NW_025335271.1:9763-11168 GCF_004798865.1 Varanus komodoensis
AGGAATTGATTTACTTGTTTGCTTGTTCATTCATTTATTTAAAGCATTTCTACGCCGAGAATTAAAAAGGTTTCGCTGCTGTACTCGCTTGCTCGTCTCATTGATGCAGAAAAGCGAACCTCTAGGCTCAGTCGCAGAGGATTCCACTCGTAAGCCGAAAGCAGCGATTTCCACAGATCCAGCCTAGCCTGCAGGTCGTGTTGGGCCGATTTCGGGCCTGTCCCCTCCATTTCCTTTCCTGTGTTCTTTTTTGCATTGCTCAAACCCCTCACTCCCCAGTTGGGAGCAAGGCAATGACTGAGGTCTAGGGCTGGCAAGAAACCCAGTGGAACTGCCTCTGCAGTTGCCCGGAGCCCGTTTCCCTAAGGCTCAGCCTCCGCATAAGCCTCAGACTAAGCTGGCACGTTCTTCACAGCACTTTCACGCCATTGTTCTGCATGTGCAGCCACACTAGTGCAAAGCCGCTATCCTCCTGTCCTTCTTTTGGGCCGCTCAACATCCAGCCCGCAGACCAGCGATTTCACAGCTCCTAAATCTGTGCAGGAGGCCAAGGCTTCCTCAGCATACCCCTTTGTGCAGCTTTTCCCAAATGCGGAGCACACAGAGGTCCGCCCTGCATCCAAGCGCACTGCCCTGTGCTGCTCTGCCGTCTTTCTGAGTGCGCCGCTTGCTAGCCTGCTCCCCGTCTGTGCAGGCCGGTGGTGCTAAGCAAGGGGCCCCTTTGTCAGAATCCTAATCCAACACTCAGGTGTTCTGTGCCATGATTCCAGGCCGCTCTGCTGCAGGGACACGCGCACAAGCGCAAAGGCGCATCTCAGGCAGGTGATTCTGAAGACACTGGAGCAAATCATTTGTTGATTGGGTTGGCACAATGCACAATCTCAGTTATTGTTCTAAAACAGAACAATAATAGTCCACACAAGGCAAGTCATTCAGGTGTACGCCCTGCTACAGGTGTAATGCTGTGGGTTGCCTTGCGGATCACCAGAGGCATTGGGGGCCCCTCTTCATCCCCCTGCGGACCCCTGGCGAGGCCTGTTTCAGCAGAGAGCACCCACGCAAAGCCACACCTGGCATCTCAGAGGATGCTCCCCAGTATTGTGGTTCCGATTGCCATGGCGCTGCCGAGTTCCACTGGCCCTGAGAGACCGTTGGACCGCTGGGCTCTTTGTGGAGTTGTGAGGCGAGGAGTGGAGAAGGGCGGAGGAGAGTAGAGCCAGAGTTTTAGTGTTTAGTTTTAATTTCATTATCTTTATTTGTGTTTTCCTAGTTAGTTTAGTTGTATAGGTGTTAGTTTTGCTTTTAGTAGTTTAGATTTGTAGTTTAATAGTTTAGGCTTTTCGTTTATTAGTTCAGATTTGTAATTAACTCGTTAGTACTTTGTAGTTTAGTAGTTTTGTTGCCT
>NW_025335272.1:0-17301 GCF_004798865.1 Varanus komodoensis
CACCTACCATTTGTCTCTGTAGGTTAGCAATTGCAGCAGCAAATTCCTTCATCCAAATTCCTCGGGTTGGTTTGGTGGTGAAGGGGGGAACATATTCCTCCCCATAATTTTCCAGTTGAAGGGGTTATTCACGCCAGAACTGTTTCACCCCAAAATCTGTGACTGCCTCTGTTTGTTTTTTAAATGTATCAATAAATTTTAACATACTGCAACTTCAGTTCAATTTGAGGCTTTTGCTTTAACCCTCTTATTTCATATTCCACTCAGTTTTTAAAAACTTGTGTTTTGTTGTTCTTTAACATTAGGTTGTTTTGGTTTTAGGGTTGCCTGCTGCCAAGATGCAGGTGTTATAAATAAATTGATTTGCTATAATGTGTGTCCTCTAGTCCATTATTCCTACTGAATGGATGTTTGAGACCAGGGCTGCTGTCGTAGGGAAGGGCCGTCGCTCTGGTACAGCCCCTGCTTTGCACACAGAAGGTCCCGGGTTCACATTCCGACATCTCCAGTCAAGGCTGGAATAATTCCCACCTGGAACCCCGGAGATGCCTGCTACCATCCGTGTCACAGCCTGGACTACATGGACCGGGGGCCTGACTCGGCAGAAAGACAACTTCCTACATTTCTGTAAGTGGGGCCAGGCCTACCCTGCAAGGCCAGCAAGAGAGAAATCTGATCCAGGGTAGCACTGTAGATCCCTGATTGATTGATTGAATACTCATCTCTGTGCAGTTTAAAGTCAAAAAATTAACACCCTGTAATGACACCCAGGGGTGGGTGATCCCTCAAAGCTTCTCCTGATGCTTTCTAAGCACCAAGGGCCATCTTAATGAATTCTCAATTAACTGCGGGTTCTTTAATGAATTAAAGTCTTTAATGAATTAACTGGGTTCTTTAATGTAGGTGTGGGGGGGGGGGGGAATTCAGACAAATCCTAGTAGGAGGAGGTTGTTTCTATGTGCCTTTGTGTTATAAGATCACACCTACAACATCTCTGCGCCTCTTTCTCAAAGTACCAGAATCCCAGGCCAGGCTTCTGTTTAGTGTAGTTTTCAAGCTGTTCCTTTTAAGAGATGGCGACTACCTTTGGTTGGAAAAGCCTTTGCAGGACGGGGCTCCCAAGGAAAGCTAAGCCCTGGCTATTCTTGGGCTTGTTGCTAGTCCTGTCCAACCCATCACAACCCCATGGACAACATTCCTCTAAGACTTCCTGTCCTCCACCATCCCCAGGAGTCCACTTAAGCTCACGCCGACTGCTTCAGTGACCCCATCCAACCACCTCATCCTCTGCCATCCCTTCTTTTGCTGTCAATTGCACCCAGCATTAGGGTCTGCTCCAGTGAGTTCTTCCTTATCATTAGGTGGCCAAAGTATTTGAGTTTCATCTTCAGTATCAGGCCTTCTAAAGAGCAGTCAGGGTTGATCTCCTCTAGGACTGACTGGTTTGATCTCTTTGCAGCCCAAGGAACTCGCAGGAGTCTCCGCCAGCACAATTCAAAGGCCTCAGTTCTTCGGCGCTCAGCCTTCCTTATGGTCCAGCTTTCACAGCCATACATTGCAACTGGGAAAACCGTAGCCTTGACTATATGCACTTTTGTTGGCAGGGTGATGTCTCTGCTTTTTAGTATGCTGTCTAGATTTGCCATAGCTTTACTCCCCAGGAGCAAGCGTCTTTTAATTTCTTGGCTGCAGTCCCCTTCTGCGGTGATCTTGGAGCCCAGGAAAATAAAATCTGTCCCTATCTCCATTTCTTCCCCATCTATCTGCCAGGAAGTGAGAGGACTGGATGCCATGATCTTAGTTTTCTTGATGTTGAGTTTCAAGCCAACTTTGTGCTCTCCTCTTTCACCTGCATCAAGAGGCTCTTCAGTTCCTCTTCACTTTCTGCCATTAGAGTGGTATCATCTGCATATTTGACAAAACATGATCCACTGGAGAAGGAAATGGCAACCCACTCCAGTATCCTTGCCATGAAAACCCCATGGACAATTCTTAGGCTAACAGCTAACAAAACTGATAAGGCACCAGACAAGCTTTTCTAGCACTATTGCAATCACCCTCATTTGCATGCCAAAAGCCACCATAATCCCTGTGCCTCAGTGATTATGTTAATCCCTTGTAATCAAAGCTATTGTATTAAGTCTCTGTAGATCTCACATTCTTTTTCACTGTGTTCCCCTTATTTTGTCATCACCTGATCAGCTGCTATGCCATGTGACTCAGAATCCATAAAATACTCTGTGTATGTTCTAAAAGCTTGTACTTGGCAGTGCAGACCATTGCCCGGTAGCATGCTGTTGTAAGTAACCGGGCCTGGGTGGTCTCACCCATAAGTGTAAGGAGACTGAAACAGGCTTAACCTGTGGCAGCTAGGCTGCACATCTTGAGACTACCCCTGATCCAGCCAATCAGGGGTTGCCTGTTCAAAATGGCAGTGGCGTACACTGGTCATGCCATCCAGCATAACTTGATTAATTCACAATCTGCCACCTCTGTGTGCTAACAGTGGTGTCCAGGACTGGCACACTATTTGGAGTGAGGTCTGACCAGCGTATAGTCCAGTGGAGCGATTATTTTTCTTCCCCAAGATCAAGATTTAGCATGCATTTGAGGTATCTCTGAAAGGATCTCCTGCTTGGATTGTTTAAGCCTTTAGGAGGACAAAACCCACTCCCTTCCCTTCATCATCTCTCCTGGCTGCCTTTGCTCCCAACAACCGGTAGGACAAATGGCCACTGAAAGCCTCAGGCTCAAGAATTTGGATCAAAATTGGCACCTTTTTAAAGAAGTTTAATTACCATGGAAGGGGCATTTAGGAGGGTACAGGAGGCCCTGAAGTGTTGGACTGGGACCTGGAAGATCCAGATGTTAGTGCACCCTCGGCCACGGAGCTCACTGCGTGACTTTGAGCCAGTCACGAACTCTCAGCCCAGCCTACCACACAGGGTTGTTGATGTGAGGAAAGTGAAGAGGAGGGGGAACCATGTAATCCACCTTGGGTTCCTTGCAAGAGGAAGAAAGGTGGGATTGAACTATAATCATAATCATAGGATTGTTTCACCAGTTCAATTGTTTCACCAGTTCCTAGTCACTGTGGCATGGTGGTGAGAGCATTGGACTGGGAGATCTGGGTCCCAGTTCTTTAAACCAGTCTCTCCATCTCAGGCTAGGCTAGCCTAGCTCGCGGGGGTGCTGATGTGAGGATAAACTGGAGAGGCCAATGACCTTGTAAGCTGAATTGCGTTTGTTGCAAGAGGGAGAAAGGTATCAATCCCCTTGAAAATTCCCTCATTTCGGCAGTTAGTTTCAGGAATAAGCCTTCCATTAGTACCAGTGGACACTGAGGACCAGATCACGAGCCCTAGGAAAATAAATCTGGGGTTGGAGCCCTGCGGCCTGAGCCTTGCAACGCCTCTGCATTGTGTCCCCACCCCAATATCTGCCCTCGACCAGCCATTTCACTTCAGTGAGGGGGGAAAATCGCTCCACTTTTCCCACCTGCTGCTCGCATCTACTCCGAGGAGAACAAAGAAAAGGATCAAAGAGAGACGGGAGTTAAATGGCTGCTTTAGAAGGCTCCCCGCGTGAGGTGACGTTCTAACCGGAACCGGAAGTTAGGAAGCAGGTGACTCTACTCGTTCATCACCATGGTGACCGCTGAAGAAACCTTTCATTAACCAAGAGATAGAAAAATACAGAGGGACCCTCAGCCAATACTAATACTTTTCATTAAAATCATAAAACGCACGGCTGACCATGATTCCCTATCACCGTGACTTAATTGCATTCCATGCATGAATTAATTTTCAGTGCACATATCACCCATCAACTGACATTCTATGGAAGGGTTAAACAGGAACATATTTTAAAAAATCACTCCCCCCCCCAAAGAAAAGAAAAGACCCAGTTCATTTTATTTTTTGCAGAGGGGTCGTGGTAGGGCCGCGGCTCCCCAGTCACAGCTACCTTAAAATGCCGAATTCCTTCATTGATGTTTATCGGGGAGGCATACGGCTTCCCAAGAAACCTGCGATGTCCCTATGCGAGCCGTGGGACGTGTCACTCTCCCGTTTTCTCATCTCTGTGGTTGGTGCCCCAGCCCCCCGGGAAAGGGGCGAGTGACCTTCCCGGCTCGGCCGTGTCCGGCGGGGCGCAAGGGGTAGAAAGGCTCGGCAGGTCCCCCGTGCAGGAGGTGAGTGGAAACGGGGGCGGGAAGAGGGAAACCTGCTTGGGAAGAAGGAGGTGGGTCGGTGGGAGGAAATGCAAGCCCCCACCCCGCGTTTCCCTGTAGGGGTCCGTCTGCAAGGGGTTTGTGGATGCATTCGTTCATTTATCCATCTATCGCATTTGTATGCTGCCCCATAGCCAAACGCTTTCCGGGCGTCTCACCATCTGCAATATAAAAATATTTAAAATACGGATCAAAAGAAATAACAATCAGAAATAAAGCCATAAAACAGTAGCATTCAAATGCATTAAAAATACAACCATATACATGGGAGACAGGAGGGAAATAGGACAATATGATCAATAACAATAACCTGCAAAACGGTCAACAATAAACCAGCAACAAACCAATAATCCCATCTAAAAACAGATGCTGAATAAAAAAAAGTCTTGACTTGGCGTCGAAGGCAAGATAAAGTGGGGCCAGTCGCACCTCCCTTGGAAGAGAATTTGGGGTTTGCCCCTTTATTTTTAAGGCTGGGAAAACGGAGAATTTGGGCTGCCTTGACAAAGGTGTTTCTATTATGCTGGGTGTGGAGAGAGAGGTGAGCGGAGCATTTTTTCTCCCTCTCTCTCATACTCCCCGAACCCAAAGGGGTCACCCCATGGAGCTGATGGGCGGAAGATGCCGGGCAGATCAAAGGGTCTTTGCAAGGTGCATAGTTAAGCTCTGGGATTGCAAAGCCGGAATTGCTGGCCTTCCATTCCACCAGATGGCATGAAGGTTACCAATTGGGACGGCTTGAAAAGGGGATTGGACCAACACGTATCCATAGTTACTAGTCCTCATGGCCACATGCTTCCTCCAGGATCAGAGACAGTAAGCGTGCGTACACCAGTTGCTGGGGAACATGGGCAAGAGGGTGCTGTTGCGCTGTTGTCCGGTGGGCCAGGGGTGTTCAAGCTTTTCAGCCTGGTGGGCCACATTATTTATTTATTTATTTATTTACTAAAACGTTTTTATGCTGCCCCATTCGCCGAAGCCTCAGGGCGGCTTACAACAATAAATAAAACCAATAAGTTAAAATATACATATAAAATAATCATAATAATTTAAAACACACAATATAAAATAAGCCGCCCTGGCCAGATAGAGAAGCTTTTGGGGTCAAAGTGGCAAAGCCCAGAATATAGCAAGGATGGCGAGTGGACGAGCGGAGAAGTGGAGCAGTGAAGGGTGTTTCTGGTGTAGGCCTTGTGGGTAGCTCCGTGGGGACCGATGGTGAGGGAGACGTATTTTCTTCCCGTCCCGTGAAACTAGATCCCGAAGGACTCCTTCCTTGAAGATGATGGGTGGGAGAGTCAGAAGAGACCCAAGGAAGGATTTCAGATAAATTATGGCATTGATGGCCAGCACTTTGGATGACTTCAAAAGAAGATTGGAGAACTATGGGAGTGGAAGTTATTTATGGCTGATAGCCCTGATGCCTCTATGTTATGTCCAGTATTCGAAACACAATGCCAGGGTAATTTAGTGGCTGGGGAACATGGGTGAAATGGTGCATTAGCACTCATTCCTTGCTTTTTTAAAAGTTTTATTATTTAAAGTTTTATTATTATTATTTTCTACAAACTAAAAAAAAGAAACTAAAACATCAGTCATCAAAGACATCAGACCTACTGGGTCAGCCCCCCATTTTTTTTATAGCAATCCGTAGACATATTCAAATTTATGCATAGTCATATTTCTCTAGCCAATAATAAAAAGAGTTCCAAGTTTGATAGAAGTATGTATCCTCTTTCTCCTTCAGAGACAAAGGCAGCCTATCCATTTCAGTGCAGTCCAGAATCTTTTTTAAAATCAGTTCATCAGTGGGTGGTTCTTCACTCCTCCAATGCTGGGCAAATACAATCCTTGCTGCAATAATTATGTGTAGAATCAAATACATTGCTTATCAACATCATCAGACACAATGCCTAATAAAAAAGACTTCAGGTTTAAATATTAAAGATTTTTGTAACATTTCCTCAAGCCATTTATGTATTTTAGCCCAATATTTTTTTACCTTATCACAAGTTCACCACATATGATAAAAAGTACCAGGTTTATGTTTGCATTTCCAACATCCATTTGACATATTTGGAAACATTTTTGCTAGTCTGTTTGGCAATAAGTACCATCTATAAAACATTTTATACAGATTTTCTTTATATGAGGTTGCTAAGATTACCTTGATATTTCTTTCCCACAACTTTTGCCATTTCTATAACTCAATATTATATCCAAAATTTTGTGCCCATGTTATCATAGTTTCCTTAGCTTGTTCATCTTCCATTCTCATATCCAAAAGAAAATTATACTGTCTTTTAATCATTTTTTCATCTGATTTTAAGATCACTTGGTCAAATGTTGTGAATTCCTTATAAACACCCCACATTTTATAATCTTTAACATATCTCAATTGTATTTGCGCCTTATGCCACCAAGAGATATCAATACCCTGCTCTTGTAACTCTTGGTTCGGTTTCAATCCTCCATCATTATTCAAAATATCATTTTATGTCACAATCATATCAAAATGCAATGCGTTTGGATATACAAGGCCTCTAACATATGCTTTAGCTGTGTCCCAAACATTTTGCAAAGAGGTTTCTTCAGCTTTATTTACTTGAAAGAAAAAATTTAATTCCTTGGTTATTTCTTCTTTGAAATTTTTATCTTTTAATAAAGATTTATTAAATACCCATCTGGGTGTTTTTTTTTTTTTGTCCCTTTCAGGGTCATGGTTGCAGGTTATGACATTTGTATCTGTTTCAGCTTCTAACAAGTCTGGAGCTAGGTCTGAAGCACTCATTCCTTGCTTGTGGGGTCCTATGAGTGGCTGGGGGTGCTCTGTGAGCAAAATCCTGAACTAAAAGGGACCTTTTCTGATCCAGGAGGGCTTCTCTGATATTCTCATGTCCTTGCCCCTCCTGATTTTTATATGATGTTTTAATTACTTTGCTTTTTAGCTGGGGGGCTGGTTTGCTGCAAAGCAAAGAGCTCTCTGCTGGCCCCCTCTTCTGATGTTCCAAAGCATGTTTTTATGTTTCGGGGCTTGGATCCGTACCCCTGCCTTGTGTTTCAATCCCCTGCCTTGGCACTCACCAGCCTGAAAAGCTTTGGGGTGCTCATGCTGTCTGTCCCTCTTTCAGCCCCTTTGCTTCTATTCTGGTTTCCAAGGAAGGAAATTTTCTTCCTCAGTGACTAGTGTGACTGTCAAGTGGACCAGGAGTGCTAAACGAGCATATGCCATCTCTGTTCTGGCCAAGATGGACAGAGAACCGCTTCTGTTGCCAGTATTTTCAACCAGACGATTCTCTTGCCTGCATGGATTGCTCAAAAGAAATGAGTACAGAGACATGAAATTAAAAAGCTGCTCTGTTCATTTATTTATTTGTAGACATTACTTGTTCAATTTGACATGAGCGAACAATGACATAAATATGAGCCAACAATTCGATGCAGCCACCAAAAGGGCAAATGCTCTTTTGGGATGCATTATTACTTTCAAATCACAAGAAGCAGGAGTTTCCCCATACTTCTCACTCATCAGACCTCATTTGGAATACAGTGTCCAGTTCTGGGCACCAAGGTTTAAGAAAGATGCAGGTAAATTAGGAAGAGTCCCAAGGAGGGCAAAAAAATGATCCAGGGTTTGGAAACACTGCCCTGTGAGGAGAGAACTGGGCATGTTCAGCCTTGGGAAGAGGGGGAGATGAGACATGATATCCCCTATATATGTACCTCAAAGGCTGTCACAAAGAGGAAGGTCAAAGCCCCTTCTTGCTAACACCAGAGTGTGATACTAAAGTTGTGACAACCCAGATTTAGGCTAGATATTAGGGAAAGTTTCCTTACTGTCAAAGCAATACAGCAGTGGAACCAGTTTCCTGGAGAGGTGGTGGGCTCTCCCACACTAGAGACATTCCAAAAGAAATTGGAAAAGCATCTGAGTGGGATGGTATAAATTGGTGTCCTGAAACAGCAGGCCTGATGGTCTTCATGGCCCGTTCCAACTCTTCTATGATTTTATGACATTTCCACCCGTACTGCAAGGAACTAGTTGCATTGCAGCCTGAACATCTCCTGGTGGGTCTTGAAATTGGGGGTAATGTACATTAATGGAAATAAGTTGTTGTTCTTGTTCTATTATTATTTCATTGAATTTCTATACCACCCATAACCAAAGCTCTCTGGGCAGTTCACAGCATTCGGGTAACCCATCCAGATTTCAACCAGGCCCAACTCTGCTTAGCTTCCAGGATTAAGCAGGATCAGGCACTTCAGGCTATATGGAAGATGGACAAAATTGCCAAGATACTAATTTGCAGTCTTTTAAAAAGTACCTGTGACTTTGCTCTTCAGCTTTGCTCGAGTTTCTGTTTGGAATGAAGGCTGCATGGAGGAAGGCAGGGAAGAAAGCAGTGGTGTGAACATCAGTCTAAATGTGACGGAGTCTGCAATGCCATATGGCAAGGATGGGAAACTCCAGGCCTGTGGGTTGAATCTGGCCCACTGGTTTTCCCCAGGTGGCTGAACCTAGTGACCAGCGATCATTTGGTCTTTAGTCTGAAGTCTTTCCCCCATTCTGAAAGGTGGAAATGCCTCCCTTAAGACTTAGCAGGAACAGCTTTGAACTAAAAGAGGCTGGCACATTTTCCTTTTGTCTTTGGCTGCTGACAGGGACGGGGCGTTATGTTCACATGACTCCAGTCCTCCGTCAGCTTCACTGGCTTCCCATTGAAGTCCGGGCCCAATTCAAGATGTTGGTTATGACCTATAAGCCCTAAACGGCTTGGGTCCTGGTTACCTGAAGGAGTGCTTACATCCATATATGCCCGGCCGCCCCTTGAGATCTGCGGGAGAGGCCCTTCTCTGGGAACCCTCCGTGAAAGAAATTAGGAGGGTGGGTACTCGGAGGAGGGGTTTCTCTGCGGCGGCGCCCAATCTATGGAATGCGCTCCCCAGAGAGGTCCGCCTGGCGCCGTCGTTACTTGTTTTTCGGCGCCAGGTGAAGACCTTTTTATTTAAACGTCACTTTAATTGTTAACAAAATTTGCTTATTTATCTGGCCAGGGCGACTTCTTTTCTTTTCTTTTATAACTTCTTTTATATCTTTTATATTTTTTATTTATTTTATATTGTTAATTTTAATTTTATATTGTTATTTTTGTATTGTATTGTATTGTGTTGTATTGTGTTGTAAGCCGCCCCAAGGCTTCGGCAAGAGGCAGCATAGAAATGTTCTAATGATAATAATAATAATAATAATAATAATAATAATAATAATAATAATACCACCACTGGACTGCCCAGGGTTTCCCTGAAATTAAGTTTGGCCTTGGAGCTAATAGAGGTTGCCCGTGTGAACTATGCCGATCTTTCCCTCTTCCTCCCTGCTGGAAACACATGGGCATTTCTTGAATGAACAGTTTGAAACAGACTCATGAAGCTGGATCATGGAGGAGAAAGACGCAGTGGCCAGGCTTATATAGGGGACAATCCACCATGGTTCCCACCGCTGAGTGGTCTGTCGCATTGTCGGAACCCTGTGGTGGTCTTGTGGTGCAGTATGTTTGGTTTCTGTGGAACCACGGAGAGAAACAGTGGCCTGTTCGTTGGTTCCCACACTTCACCATGGTGACATAGGCAGGACCTGTGCACTCTGGGATTGAATTTCAGCCCCGGAGGCTGATGGGATACGTGGCACCAGCAGGAGGACTGAGGCGGGAGGATGGAAACCATGCACATGTAGACACCAGGTGATCGTCTGACAGCCTTATCCACGTACGAAACCACAGCATGCAGAAACCACAGCATGCTTTACTGTTATGTGTGGATGCGCCCACGGTGTGTCAAAGGGGAATGTCTTGACATCTGTCTCTCCTGCAGAAAGTGGAATGGCGTTGGCCCCGTGCTCTAGATCATCTCTTCTCTGGAGTCAGTTGGAAGCCCCTGTGATGCCACCTGCTCAGGTAAGGAGGCAGATCTCCAAGGAGGCACGCCAGGTGAATGGATGTGTCTCCTTATCCTTTGTGATGGGCCTTGAACCTGTTCCTGGTTCTGCAGGACAGCCAGCGGCTGCCCAATCAGACCTTTTCTCCTGCAGGGAGGACTGGAAGGAGTTTCAGTATCCAAATGTTGTCCACTGACCATTTATGGAAATGTGACTTTCCATATTGTCGACATCGGAAGAGCTGTGCTGGATCAGATCGGGGGGCATCTAGTCCAGCATCCTGTTCACCCAGTTGCCCTTTGGAGACCCACAAGCAGGATATGGGTCCTGCCCAGGTTCCCCAGCAGCTGGTGTACACAGGTACACTGCCTCTGATACTGGAGGTGGCATTCCGGAAGACAACTCTGCCCAAAGTCTTTGGGTCCTGTCGGAAAGTATCTTGTAACACCGAACTGAAGGTGGCCTTTTGAAGGTGGGTGCTATGATTGACAGAGAAAGAACATTTTCCTCTTTCAGGGTCTCGTGACGTTTGAGGAGGTGGCTGTGTATTTCTCCGAGGAGGAGTGGACCCTGCTGGATGCGGACCAAAGGGAGCTGCACAGAGAAGTCATGGAGGAGAATTACAGGATTGTTGCTTTCGTAGGTACGGTATCAACATCTGGCTCTGTATGGATAGGAGCCGAATCGTCCAGATCAGGGGTGTGGAACCTCTTTCTTCCTGAGGGCCACATGCAGTGTTATAGAAGGCCTCTGGGGCTGCACTCCAGCTGTGGAAATGGCCACGGGCAGAGGGGGTGGGATCAAAATACCAGCCATTTCTACCTTGTAGAACGGGAGGAATCTGCACAAATGCCAGAAATCTCCAAACACAGCAGTTGGGCAAAGTGGGGTGGGAGGCACGGCCCTTGCAGAATATCTGGTGGCTGGACTGAGGCTCCATGAGGGCCGGACTGGGACTCCCGGACTGCAGTTCCCCACCCCAATCTAGATGGACATCTGTTCTGATAGATACCTGAGAACCCATGTGATGGGGACCTGGGAAAGCCGGTTCTAGGTGCCACTCAGGCCTGAAGCTCCCTGAGTGACTTGGGGCCAGTCACTCCCTCTCACCCTAGCCCACCTCACAGGGTTGTTGTGGTGAGGATAAAATAGAAGCAGTCTTGGGTTGATCCCAAGAGGAAATGGGCCGGATATAAATGCAATGTAATATTACTAGCAAGAGCGTTCTGGTCATATGGAAAAGTCAGGACTCCCCCATGGAAATTGGTCTCTTGGGCACATCTTTAGAATCCCTTCCTTATTCACTGACTCTTTCAGGGCCTGGCATACAGGGCTGACTGGTGGGGCAGCTGCCGGGGGTCCGTGGCTCACCAGGGAGCCTCCCACGGCCTGCTCCTTTTCCTCCCCATTTCTCCTGCTCACCCACCCACCTCTGGTCTTTTGCTCATAGGGTGTAAACAAGCAGACAAGCAAGCAGCCGCGTGAAGAACCTGTAGTACCTCTGTCAAGAGTCAGGACTTCTCCTTCATGCACTCAAAAGCCACAAACCGTTTTCCTTGCAAGGAGTCCTTTATTGACCCAAAAGCACAAAAAACTCAGAATGGATCTCTGGGCATACACAGAGCGGTTTGTTGAACCAATCACCTTGGTTATTCCCAGAGATTATATGTGTCTCCGCTTCTCTCATCTCATTGTCCTGGCTTGGCCCCCATTCCCAGGCTTCCCCCTGTTTCACTTCGCATTCCAATTCCAAATCCTCAAACCAGGAGAATGAGTGCCCAAAGCAGCCCTCTGTCTCACTCCCAACAGCCTCCTTGCAACTATTTCAGTGTTCCATTACTAACTTGGGCCTTTTTTCCCAGCTGGAAATGGACAGAGCAGTGAAGATTCAGGGAAGTTCTCTGGGATGTCTGTGGAAATTATCAAGAAAGAAGTGGAGGAAAAGGACCCAGAGGAGTGGAGGAGGCAAGGAGAAAATCCAAGAATCATACATGAAATTCCAGCTCAGAGAACATATGTTGAAGAGAAGCCATCTGAGGGTTTGATGTGTGGAAACCAACTCAGTCAGAACGCAAACCTTATTTCTCATCAGAAAACCCATATAGGGGAGAAAGAACTCAAGTGTGTAGAATTTGGAAAGGGTTTCGGTCAAAGTATGCCCCAAACTTCACTTCAATCAATTTGCACCACAAAAAAGCCACGTAAATGCCTGGAATGTGGGAAAAGCTTCAGTCGGAGCACAAACCTTACTAAACACCTAAGAACTCACACAGGAGAAAAACCCTTTAAATGTCTGGAGTGTGGGAAAAGCTTCAGTCAGAGCTCAAACCTAATTTCCCATCAAATAATTCACACAGGGGAAAAGCCATTTCAGTGCCTGGAATGTGGAAAGAGCTTCAGTCAAAGCACAAACCTTAATAAGCATGGAAGAGTTCACACGGGGAAGAAACCTTTTAAATGCCTAGAATGTGGGAAGACCTTTAGTCAGAGTTCAGACCTTATTTCTCATCGAAGAATCCACACAGGGGAGAAGCCATTTAAATGTCTTGAGTGTGGGATGAGCTTCATTCAGAGCACAGCCCTTACGAAACATGAGAAAATTCACACAGGGGAGAAACCATATGCCTGTCTAGTGTGTGGCAAGAGCTTCAGCTGGAGAAAAAACCTTACTTCACATCAGAGGATCCACACAGGAGAGAAACCCTATAAGTGCCTGGTGTGTGGGAAGGGCTTCCATCAGAGCACTAATCTTAATAAGCATGAACGAATTCACACAGGAGAGAGACCTTATAAATGCCTAGAATGTGGAAAAACTTTTACTGTAAGCACAAGCCTTACTTCACATCAAAGAATACACACAGGAGAGAAACTATATAAATGCCTGGAGTGTGGAAAGAGCTTCACTCGAAGTTCCAACCTTAACCAACATGAAAGAATTCACACAGGGGAGAAACCATATGCATGCCTGGAGTGTGGAAAACGCTTCAGTTGCAGCGCATACCTTACAGTGCATCGAAGAATTCACACACGGGAAAACCGTATCGGTCCTTGGAATGTGGAAAAGGTTTTGGTCAGTACTCAGCCCTTGTTTCCCATCAGTATGTTCACACAGGGGGAGACTGTATAAGATTCCTGAGTTGTGAGAAGCAATTCAGTAAGAGAAAAAAACCTCAGTTCCATCTGAGAATTATCATGGAACAGACACTATACATTCCCTTTGTGTGTGCGCAACACTTTTCCTTTATCAGGGAAGACACATTGTGGTGACGTTATAAAATACTCGGAGAGTTTTGCAGTAGAAAGTTTTGTAGTGCAAGTCAAAGCTGTTCACACAGCCAGTGATTCGCACGAGGGAGGGGATGTGTAGAAGGGAGATGACAAGAAAAAAATTCAGTGGCTGTTTGTAAGCCAAAAAAAAAATCTGGAAGACGCATCATCCTTATTACTGGCTATACAAACTAGGGCAGACTGGAGTGGCAGGAAAAGCATCTACAGGTTCACAAATGACCCACTCCTCGCTTAAGCCTTAACAGACATCAGGAGAAAAACCCCACAAGTACTGACCTACCTTTTTGGCTGGTGTGGCTGCAAAGATGGTTTGCCATTTTTGGCCACCTCCGCAGGGTAGCTGCCACACACAAGTTACCCTGTTTTCACATGGTGCGTTGGTCCTGGGCCACAGCATTCACGTTGCTGAAGGCAAGGATGTCTAGGTCGGGCCTGTTCTTGGTCGGGCCTGGTCACACCACACAGCTTGCTTGAGTTTCACACTAGAGAAAAGGTGGGGTGCAAATATCATGATCCCTCTCTTATAGACATAAGTTCAAAAGACAAAAATGCCCAACAAAAATGTCAGCAGTACAGCAGTGGAACCAGCTGCCTGGAGAGGTGGTGGGCTCTCCCACACTAGAGACATTCAGAAAGAAGCTGGACAGCCATCTGAGTGGGATGGTGTAACGTGATGTTGTGCGACTGCAGGAGGTTGGACCCAACGGCCTTCATGGCGCCTTCCAACTCTACTGTTCTGTGATTCTATGACCTGGAAGGCCAACCTCAAAGTCATTTGCCTTGGTATGCGAGTAGAAAAGGCTGAGATAACACCGAGATGTATCTTATTGGGGGAGAGCCCTGCTTCTCTCCTCTCTGTGCCCCAGAATGGCCGTGAACTTCTGGTTCCAAGGTCGACCTTCCAACTTCGGACTCTCAACGCAGAAAGAATCAGTGGCTCCAGCTGCGTGGGTGGAGGGGTGACATGGGAACACGTTTCTGAAGTTAGAGCTGGCATGCCAACTGCTGTAGCCTGCTAGACTCTGTCTAACAGCTGCAGGATTGCATCCTTCATGCTTGTTGGAATGCAGCTGCGGAAGAATAGCCAAACTTCAGCATCAGCCGTCCTCAATCTACATGCGTGTCCTTGGTGCCCGTCTCGACCTGCTTTGCCCTCACGGGGTCAAATCACTCAAAAAGTTGTAAAAAAAAAAAAAATGGACACAAGCCAATTTGTGGAGATGACTTTTGTGTGGGGACTGAAGCCATTCTCCAATGTATCCTTGGGTCCTTGGCATCAGAAGTTGCAAAATATGCAAAGATCCATAACTGGAAATAATATTTTTCATAGGAAACGGATGTTTTTCTATCCAGTCTCCACTTCCCCCTTCTCCCTCAGCACAGAATAACCAACACGGTGTCAGTTCCTTTCCAAAGCTAGGATTTTTATTTTTGGTTTGAGACAAGTTTAAACCCCCAGTGCTGGGTACTGCTACCGTAAGAGGCCAAGGTTGGATTTGCTATTAAATAACATTGCTATTTAATTTGCAAAGTTTGTGGAACTGCAGGACACTTTTCTAATTCTTCATACAAATGTGCCCAGTGAGGTCAGTGTTCCCCAATGAAATCCCATGGTTTGTGCCAGTCCTATGGAGAGTCTATTTGCCTGGTCAGTAGGTGGCAAAATTGTATATGGAGACATTTTTAATCCTCAGTATGTTATATTGGTTGGGGATGTAAAAACACCCTTCAAAGGGAGAACTGAGAACTCCTCTTTTATGACCTGGGTGAATTCCTGTTTCCAGAAGGGAAAGAAAAATGGGTGAAATTTGGGGATGTTACACAAGTGATGTCATGGAAAGGTCATCTCGTAGACCTCCTTCTGAGTAAATCCTGCAATGAAAATGCATTTGGGCTACCTATGTGGCCCCACTGCCTTGGCGTTTTACCCCATTGTGACCTTTAAGTCAAACAATTTAAATCACCATCTCCAGGTAATACCATCTCGTGGTACCTCTTGTGGTTAAGTTTGGTCTTCAGAAAGCATGATAAGAAACCATGGTTTATTCCATGGTTTCTCTGTATCACCATGGCTTGTTGTGTTGCCTGAACCTGGAATCATGGTTTCCACAATCCTGGTATGCAACGACCATAGAGTCCCCTGGAAAGAGCAGCAGCTCCAGGAACCACTCCAGGCATCCAGCCTGTATGTGTGGACCAATGATGAGAAGGTAGGCGGTGTAGGCAGGGAGTGATGCAACTTGGGATTGGATTTCAGGTACAGTGGTTGATGGGACATGTGCCAAGAGCAGGAGGAGTGAGTGGAGTGGATGGAAACCATGACAAAGTAGAAACTACAGTAATACCCTGGTTCATGAATGCTTCTGTTTGCGAACAATTCGGTTCGCAAAAAGAAAGTTTGGCAAAATTTCGCACCCGTTTGCGAACTCCGCATCAGATGACAAACACAACCACTGCCATCTTCCCCACATGAACATGAATGCGGCCATCTTTCCCACTCTGACACACGATTGTGGCTTCCTCTAGTTGAGATTGCGGCCGCAGACAGACCTGTGCATACTTGCTGTGAAGCTTTTTGGTGTGCTTTTTAGCATATACAGCACAGTACATTAATATTCAATCCAGCATGGCTCCAAAGAACATGCAGAGCGGTAATGAAGGTAACCAGAATGTGCAGAGCAAGAACAGATTAACCTTATTTACACTGAACCTTATGGGGAAATTTGATTCGGTTTGCGACCAGAATCATGGAACGAAATAAGTTCGTGAACCGAGGTACCACTGTACTTGTCCGACTGTTGGACAGCAAAAAGCCATGTATCATGGTAACCATGCAGGTTTGCTTGTTATGTTGTGTGAACGCAGCTTCACTGTCTCTCCCTTGTTGACCATTGAAAGATCATTCCTGCATTTCTGAAAGCAAACTGACTGTAATGTATAAGGTGCACTGATTTGCAGAAAGCCCATCTTAAATCTGCTGGGAACGAGAAAGCGTGGAAGAAACCACAACTGAAGAAAGAAAGTTAAGAAAGAAAGCTCTCTTTGCAATGTAGACAACGGGGGTTTGGTTTTTTTTACAAGCCTGATTTCAACAGGAGTAGTGGACGCTCTTGGTTCAGTGTCGTCTGGGCCACTTCTCTGTTATGGGTTTTGCTCTGAACTGTAATGGGGCCATGGTTCAGGGTGAAATCTGGAGCAGATATGTGGCTAGTTAGTTCAGGTTGAAATCTGGAGAAGATTTGTGGCCAGCTGGCATTGAAGTACCAGCTTTCTCTCAATAGGGGAGGGGGGACTTTTCAAGGGGGGGTTGGTGATGCAGCGTTGTAGGGGAGTGAAGCTTTCCCTCCTCCGCTCCCTCCTCAACAGGAACCCCAACCTGGAAATGCTGCCCTCCCATGCAAAGGGACGGTGAGGTTGTCAGACTGGGGCTGGGTTCAAGTCCTCGCTCAACCTGCATCTCGCCTGCACGGGTGACTGAGCCAGTTGCTCACTTGCAGCCTAACCTACCTCACAGCGCTGTTGCGAGGATAAAATGAAGATGAGATTAATTCTATAAGTTGCCTTGAATTCCCTGATAGAAGGTTGGATATAACTATAATTAATACTTTTAGTATTAATTTAGTGTTAATTAGTATTAATACTAATAATTATTAATACAAATAGTTATATTGGTGGTGAACATACCTTGCATTAGCAGCCTAAGTACCCTGTAGTTTGGGGAGTGGGGAAATAGGCCATGATGGAAGCTAGTGGGATCCCCCTGGCCGTAACGTCCTGGTCTTGTGTGTGCGTCCCCCCCCCCCCATTTATTTAGACTGACTCTTGTTGCAGCTGTTTTTGTTGAGTG
>NW_025335273.1:0-10246 GCF_004798865.1 Varanus komodoensis
GCCGCCGCGGAGGAGCAGGCGGAGGAACCGGGCGGGCGCGCTCCGCCGCCGCCCTCCGCTGGCTCCGCGCGGCCTGGAGGTTCCGCCTCGGCCGAGGGCGCGCGGCCCGAGCACCACGCGCGATGCGGGGCTTCTCGCGCGGCCCCCGTGCGCGGGTGCGCGCGCGCGCTTGAGCCGCGGCGCAGGGGCGGAAAGGGTGGCGACCCGCCGTTTCTGGGTTCTGGCGGAATTCCCGGTGGCTTGCAGGGTCCTTTCCGTGATAACGTGGCGCAGCGAATAAAAGCCCCGGCGTGTTTTATCATATTGATAAATAAATAAAACGTGATAATACGGCGCAGCGAATAAAAGCGGCAGTATCAATGCACATTGGATTAAAACACCCAAGGAAACAAAAACGTCTTTGGCCCGACATGGGAAGGAGTACAGGCGTCTGAAAGGTGTCGGAGAGCCAGGGTCCCGCCTCTGACAAAACACTTTCGCATGCCATGGGTCCTCAAACTAGGGGCCGCATCCGGCCCGCCGTGCCCATTTACCTGGCCTGCGACAGAGGTTTCGGACTTGCCGCATGCACGCACACACGGCAAGGTGGGGACTCACTCGTGCAGAGATCGATTTGGGCTCGCCCGGAGAAAAGGATCTCTTCGAGAGCAAGCCGGCACCTCACCACCCGTGCTGGTGCGTCCCCAGGCCCAGCCCGGCCCCTCCGCCCCCACCACCTTGGCAGCCCCTGCCTATCACCAGCACCTTTCAACTGGCCCCCTGTTTAAAAAGTTTGAGGACCCCTGCCTTACGCCCTCTTAAACCCATCCCTCCTTTCTTGGGGGCTAGATATGGCTCAGAAAAAAATCATAAATATAGCAATTGAAACAACCTTTGTATTTAGGAGCAAAACCGTCGAAGTGGCAACACTGCATACTGAGACAGAAAACGGGCCTCCAGGCTGGGGGTGCAGGTCTTTCCAAACCAGGTGCAGGGTTGCATCCCAAAGCACAAAACCTGTACGCAGGGACTGATTAAAACCTGCTGAAAATTGCATACAAAATACCTCTCTGCAAAGCTAACTTAGTAGCTTCCAGAAGGCCCCTAAAGCAGAAGGAAGGTGGACCTGTGGATGAGGGTTCTACTGAAAACCCTTCTCCATATTCCCAACTACGTCCATCTTGCAAGCGGGTCTTGCAGGGATTCTCTGGCTCAGCTGCCAAGCTCAAAAATGGGCAAGCCCTTTAAATATTTTGCAACAGCTGCTTCCACATGGGAGTTGCGTTTACTCTTTACATAGCTCTGGCCAACTATAATCCAGGCATGACCTGCAGCCCCCATCTTCTTGGGGATCAAAAAGGTGAATCTTTGCTTTGGAACAGCCTCCACTTCTGCTTGAATGTCGATCCATGGGCAGATTCTTTCAGCTACGCTGGTTTGCCCTCTGGGAAATGTGGGCTTTGTGGCAGGCCGGGCCCACGTGGCCGCTCTTTTGTGGGCACACCCACAACACTTTCATAATTCCAAATGTGCCACTGACGGCAAAAAGCGAGGAACCCCTGAAGGCGTTAGTCACCCGGCCAGATCCGTGCTCCCCACTGATGGGCATAGTTTGCTTTGCCCAGTATCCAATAAAGGAAGAACCCAGAGAAGGGCATTGCTGGAACCTTTCAGCCCCCTGGGCGGCTTGATATATTAAAAAACAGAGGCCCTTCCCTACCTGTCTTGGAATCATGACATAGTAGAGTTGGAAGGACCCCAGGCTACTGGCTCAGACTCAAGCACCCCCGACAGGTGTCTGTCCAGCTGCCTCTTGAATGCCTCCTGTGTGGCAGCCCCCTGGGTCCGTTGTCATCTTACTGTGGCAGCCACGAGGATTTTCCTGATGTCCAGCCGGGCCCTGGCTTCTTGCCACTGGAGTCCGTTATTCTGTGTCCTGCACTCTGGAATGCTCCTTCCATATGCGCCCACCCACCTCTTAAGATCTGGGGCAGAGGACCTTCTCCAGGAGCCCTCCTGGAAGGGGATCAGGAGGGTGGTGATCTACCAGAGGAGGGTGGTGCCCCGACTGTGGAATTTGCTCCCCAGAGAGGTCTGCCTAGCACTGTCACTTTATTCTTTTCGGCACCAGGCTAACCGCTTTTTATTTTCCCAATGTTTTAAGGGTTGACTGTTTTAATATGGGTTTTATTGTTGATTGAATTTGACCGGGATGCTGTGTTTTATTCTGTTTTGTCTTATTGTGAAACTGTCCCGAGACCACAGGCATGGATGGTCTAAAAAAGTCTTAGATAGATAAATAAATAAATGTTCGTGGAGAGGTCCCAGCCCTCCTCCACTCTAGCCTCTCTAACACTGCAAAGACGTGGTCCGGACTGCTCTGTCCTTTTCTCTTCTCCCACCACCTGTTATCCACACAGCTCTGCAGGTTAGCCCGAGATGGCGCAAACAGACGCCTTGGCCTCTTCCGAGTCTGTCCAGGCTGGCGGTTTGCCTGCATTGTGCTGGCTGGATTCCCAGGCCGTCTCCCATTCATCCAGACCCACTCCAGGGCGGGTTTTGGCTCGGCTACGGGACCACATCGTCCTTGGTCACCCTGAGGTATGACTTTAATGGGACAAAGGTCCTGGTCAGCATCCGGTGGCCTCTAATGCAGAAAGGGAGCGAGCTTCGTGCGTTTCAACCACCTTCTCTCCAACATCTTTGTGGAGCTGCTCCATGGAGAGGTTGCTCCGGGATCTGCAGCTGAGCACCATGACATCAGGTGAGGCTGTGCCTTGCCGCAGCAGTGCCTGGGCTCAGCAGCGGGCTGGATGAGGGCCAGCTGAAAGCCAGCAAGCCAGCAGGCCTGTTGGGGAGACCTCCCTGAGCCTGGGAGACTGGCCCACTGCCTGTTTTGGGGTCATACTCTGCTGGAAAGACCCAGTTTGCAGTTCTGGCCGTTCAGCCTGGCCCTGGCTGGCTCCAAATCTCAGGGATAGTACCTGCTCGGTTGTTTTGCCCTACACCAGCTGAGGCACTGCATGTCCAGGGCGTCAGGTGGCCAGGTGGGACTCCAAGGCAGGCACGGAGTTCTTCCCTGAGCGACAGGGAGATGTCAGACGAGGCATTACTTCCTGCGGTACTAATGATAATGCGTGCATTCCCGGGCAGGCAGAAGTGAGCTCTGCTGCAAAGCTTCAATACCATTGCAGGGCATTTATAGGTACACAGGTACAGGGCAATTGGTGACAGAATGCAGAGGTTACAATAAGATTCTGAGGTCCTCACATACAGAGCAGATAAAGGAAGGTCAGTCAATCACACTGTAACAATGAGATTACAGTATTTCTAATTGCCTGTATTGACACTTTAGTTCAGTAGCTTGAACCCATCTCCAGGTCTGCTTAGGCATGTAAATTCAAGCTACTGAGACTATGCATGAACTCAGGACTCTTATCTAGACTCTAGACATTCAGAATTGGCCAGGGCACATGGAGCCTCTGGGCTATCAAAAGATACTTCCTTGTAAACTGAATTCCAACTATGACTATTTACAATGTATACTTGGACTAAATGGCCTGTCTACTGTAGCCCACAGCTAAAGGTGAGAGAAAGGAGCGGGGGGATGAAGGCCATTTTAAACAGTGACAGCTTGGTTTTGAGGAGGAGTACAGGATTTTGATCCCACAATTCAATAGCACACAGAAGTAATGTTTTTCTGACAGGATTTATCCAAATTTTCCCAACATGTGGAAGATGCCTGTATGGATCTATTGCTGTTACCACGTGCCATCAAGTCATCTCCAACTTTGGGCAACTCCCGGAATAAAAGCCCTTGCAAACCGAGGGCTGCGGCTTCCTTTGTGGCATCGATGCAGTTGAGAGTTGGCTTTCATTTTCGTCTCCGCCTTTGACTTTCTCCAGTGTGATTGTCTCCTCAAGGTGTCTGGCCTTCCCATGAAGCGCCCCAAGTAGGACAGCTTCAGTTCTGCCGTTTTTGCTCTCAGGGAAAGTTCTGGCTTGTTTTGATTGAGGACCCACGTTCCCTCAGTCCAGGGTATTCAAAGCACCATGTTTTGAACACCTCCCCTTTCCTTCTGTCCACTTTCCTCCCTGTCCAGCTTTCCCATCCATCCACAGGGATCGGGAATAAGATGGCGTGCGTGATCTTGGCCTCAGGTCTCCAGGAACATCCTTACCCTTGGGGTACTTTCCTAGTTTCTTCAATGACACCCTTCCAAGTCTCACTCTTCGAGTTTTTTGGCTGCAGTTTCCCTGTGTATTGATTGCACGTTGTAATAATTTTAAGTATTTTACAACTGCCAGGGCAGCCTGACAACTCGTGGACAACTGCCTGAAAACTCGTGGACCGCCAGGGCTGTGTACAAAGGGCAAGATAATCACTAAAGAATTAAGGATGGAGAAGAACGAAAACAGCGCAGTCCAACCTATTTCCAGACTGGAACTGGGTTCTCCAAGACTCTTCTGCCCCACCCCTAAATTAATTGGCTTTAGGCAGCGCTTTTATTTGCCCGCCTACCAGCCAGTCTGAAGAGCAAGTACTCTGGCTTGAAGCCCTGAAAGCACTCAAAGGGACGGAGTGCCACGTGTGGGGACATGCAGACGACTGTGGCCAACTCAGACGCGAAAAATGCAGATGCAGCAGCTTTCTTAAGGAGGGTGCAATGCCAGGTAGTTTTAGACAGGAAAAAAGAGTCCTTGAACTCCAAGCATTCTTCTGCCTGCTTTTAGGATTTCTTTCTGCCTAAACCCGCATAACACTGCACCCTAAGACTTCAGTCCTCTTCCTGGATCTGGGAATAAGCTCCGTTACACTCGCTCCGTCTGAGAAAGCATTCGTCGCATCGGGCAGTGGCAGGGGTCACAGCCGGACTCCATGCACTTCTGCTCTGAAGTTTAAGGGCCTTCTCGGTCGCCACACCTCAACTTTGGGATTTTCTTCCAAGGGAGGTGTGACTGGCACCCAATCGATCTTGCTTTTGGTGCCGGGTCAAGACCTTTTAATTTAGGATCTATTTTTAGATTGGACGATTGGTTGGCTTATTGCTGGCTTATGATTTTATTGGTTATTGTTATTGGTTATATTGTGTTTCTTTCCCCCCGTTTCCTATTTCTAAGGTTGTATTTATATTGTATTTTAATTTTACTATGTTTTATGGCTTGTTTGTTAGTGTTATGTATTTTTATCTGTATTTTATATATATTTATACGGCACTATGACCTGCCCAGAGAGTCTTTGGCTATGGGGCGGCACACAAATGCAATCAATCAATCAATCAATCAATCAGTCAATCCCACATGAGGCTAGTAAGTCTCAATACATTATTCAGATGTCCAGAGTCTGTGGGTAGCATGTCCTACAATACTCAGCAGATTTGCATATAAGTCCTCTGTTCTCACATTGAAAATCACTACGTAGCCTATTTTTCTTCCCCAACCCTCATCGCTCCCCACAACAAACATGATTTAAAACATGTTTTTCTTCTATGATAACATAGGGTAGCAAATTATTCAAATACATAAACCTCCATTTGCTTTCACCTATTTTGTCACTTTAGCCAAATTAGCAATTTTGGAAAGCACCCCTGTTTTTTCAGTGCTTTTATGTGCATTGTGGTTCTTGCATTTGCAAATATTTTTTTTTTAAATTAAAAGGATTTTCAGCATCAAATACTTGCATTTTAACCCAAGATGAGTACCAACTGTTTGAAGGGGATTACTATGGCTCATAATAATAAGCTTTATGGCTAATAGGGTGGGATGAAAAGCAAATAAATAAATAAATATTATTATATTGCATTTATATCTCACCTTTCTTCCTCTGGCTAAGAACCCAAGGCAGCTTACAAAGTTCTCCCTCTCTTCATTTTGCCCTCACAACAAACCTGTAAGGTATGCGAAGCTGAGAGTCCACGACTGGCCCAAAGTCATCCAGGGGGTTTCATGTGTAAATATATAGTGCAGCACTACAAGTCCCATGTGGCACTTTGAGGCATTGCATTACACCAGCTCTGGGCTCCAGCTTCTCTGAAATAATGGGACTTTCTCCGGCCCCGTTCCTTTCCGCAGCCTCTTGGGTCTTGCGGATCTGTTGGCTTGCGCTCCTCCTCCTGGCCCGGGGTCTGCCTGGGGACTGAAGCCACGAGCAGCCATTGCTCCTAAAAACCTAGCGCTTCTTGCTTGCTTTTCTGGCGACAACAGTGGGGCAGCGACGTCGGTTGCCACTTCCCGGGGCCAGCAGGAACTGGCAGACGAGTCTTTCTGGACACGCACAAAGCAATCCCTTTCCAGGCTCCCGGGGAGCGACCTGGGGGGACCCAGAAAAGACAACTTCCTTGGCTGGTTCCCCAAAACATGGCCACCAGCCACGGCAAAGCTGCCAACTTTTCTCCTCTGGTTGGGTTCTTGTGCCTTTGACAGGTGCCTGAGGAAACCTGCGGCGGATGGAGCTTTGGTTAGGATGCTCCAGCTGTTGGGCAGTACAGGCGTCAAGTAAATAAATGCAGAAAGGAGGGAAGCTTCAGCTGCCGTGATCCTGGTTGCCACACGGTGCTCAGGGACACTGGCACGCTGCAGGGCCTTTTATATTGTTATTTATTTTATATTGTTAATTTTATATTGTTATTTTTGTATTTTATTGTATTTTATTTTGTGTTGTGAGCCGCCCCGAGGCTTCGGCAAGGGGCGGCATAGAAATGTTTTAATAAATAATAAAAATAAATGGAGCCATGCCCTGTTGCTCTCTGCAAAGGTGCCCCCCCAGAGCATGAAAAGGTCTTCTGGATCTCCCTGGTCTCACTCAAAGGCCTCACTGGTCCAGAACCTGCTTCCCACAGAGGCCAGCTGGAGGATTCTGGAAGCAGGACAGGGACCCAGGGCAGAATCCATCATCCCCCTTCTCTCCATTTTCTCCCCATAACAACCCTGTGAGGTGGGCCAGGGAACAGCCCAAGTGAGCGTTTCAGCTAAGTAGCTGGTCTTCTGGGTCCCAGTCCAACAGTAGTCATTCTCTGTGTGCAAATACAACAAAAATAATAGCAACAAATAACAAACATATCTAAGAAAAATGTATTTATGTTGTTGTTGTTGTTGTTACTGTTTCTATTACTAACAGTTCATGTGGCTTTAGGGAAGGCAAAACTGCCAGAGAAAGCACCAATCTGTAATTTTCTTCCATCAGCTCCTCCTCGACGTGAAGCCCTCCGGATTTTTTCGGTCACAACTTCCATCATCCCCAGCCAAGTCCTAGGACAGAGCTGTCGTGTCCATGAACGGGACCATTGCCGCCCAGCGGAAATAAGAGGCCCGGGCCCTTTAGTAACAGTCCGTGCTGCCTGTCGGAAAGCATTCGGAGGGCAGCGCCAATCCCAAAGATGGCTGCGTGCGCTACAGAATCAAGTCTGGCCCACCGCTCCTGAAGCGAGGATCACCATTTTTTTTAAGGGCAAAGGTCTCTTTCCATTGGATCGATTCATTTTTCTCGTTCGTTAGTTTGAAGAATTATTTCCAGCGTGGTTTAGAGGCGTTTTATCCCTTTTTCTTCCTAGGCACACTATGGGTTGGATGCCCTAAGTAGCAGTTCGATAGACCTTCAAGCATTTTCTAAATCATAAAATGCCCAGATTTTTCAAACTGGAGCCACGCGTTCGAACAGCTGTTAAAACAAACGTGTCGGGCTGTTAACACAGGTAGGTGCTGCTGGCACAGAAATTCCACAACTGGGAATAGCCGCAGTAATATGGACTAGCAACTTGAGTTATGATACCTGCATTGGATTCTGTTTGCATCGTTCCCTTTTTAAAACCGCACGGCTGTAGTTACATGGAAGGAGCTGAAGATGGCGGAATATGCCCGCATCTTAAACAGCACCTCGCTGCCAACGCTTCCGAAATATCACACGCGGTGCTCTCTCGCTTTGTACATTAAAAACCAGCGGGCCCTGCAGCAAACTGTCGCAGCATGGAGTGTTTCCAGCCTGCCAGTCATGCCTAGATCCAGGAGACTCCCTCTTCTTCTCTCACACGGAGGTGCTCCTTTCCCCTTCCCCATAGAAGACCCACAAGCAGCATTTCCTAAAGATTTTCAGGACCTTGTGGGTTCCCCTGAGCTTGCTGTGACTCCATCTGTACTTCGTGTATTGAGTTCTCCACTTGAATGATCCTCGGGGGTGTCTGAGTCCCATCCAAGCTAGGAGACCCAGGTGGGTCCCATGGCCAAAGGGGTCTGTTGCCAATTGCAGCACCCCAAAACACCCCAAAAGTAGTTGGCCAGAGGAAGGCCACATAGTAAAAACACCACAGTTATACTGTCCCAGAAGGGAGGGCGGAAAAGAACAAACTGAACCTTGTGTAATCCACAGCTAACCCACCAGCCTGACCTCGAATACAGTAATCAAAGGGACAGTGGAAACTGGTTCCAGCCGCCATGAAAGTTGCAAATGGCAGGCAGTAAGAACATGGCAAGCCGGTGTGAATCTCGAGCAGATTTTATTTATTTATTTTAATTAAAACATTTTTATGCCGCCCCATTTGCCGAAGCCTCGGGGCGGCTTACAACAGTAAGTTAAAATGATTATAATATAAATCAAAAATATAAACATTAATTTAAAATACAAAAATACAGTATAAAATAAGATAAGAAATAGACATGGGAAATGTCAGGTCCTGACAGAACAAAAGACTCTTTGAACCAAAGAGCACTGGGGGTGTGTCTACATTGATGAATCAATGCATCAGAGGTGTATTAGGTGACCTAATTGGTTACCAAGGGTGGAAAATGCATATGCCAGGGTACAACTTTCGAGACACTGCTTTGGGCGGAATGACCCCTTTTGTCTCCGTTTCTTCGACAGAGCACTAGAATAAAGCTGGTTTTGGCTCTGCGTCTCGCCTCAGGCTCCCGTTGACTCGGGTCTGGGGTCCTCCGGGGTTAGCCTTAGCTGTTGACTGCCTGAGTTCCGTAACAGGTTGAATGCGTTCCCCCTGTTCAGCCCCTGGGGCATTTTTCCTGTTACATAGAAAAGAGGACCATTTTGAAAAAGGCTTCCTTGAGTAGCTTTTTCTGCCACAGCTCATCATTTTTGCCCATTTTAAACACATTCCAACCATTGAAATCATGCCAGGACCCCTAGTTTTTCTAACCCTAACCCTACACTGGTGCACACCCTTAACCCTAAAATCGGGCTAAAGTTCCATTGAAAGGGGAGGATTTTGAAAAAGCCTTCTTTGCGTGGGTTTTTCTGCACAGCTCATCATTTCTGCCCATTCTAAGCACATTCCAACCACCAAANCATCTCTGCCCATTCTAAACACATTCCAAGCATCAAAATCATGCTGGACACCTTGTTTTTGTAACCCTAACCCTACCCTGGTGCACACCCCTAACCCTAATCTAGGGGTAAAATACCTTTGAAAAGTGGCCATTCTGAAAATGCCTTCCTTGAGTAGCTTTTTCTCCACTGCTCATCATCTCTGCCCATTCTAAACACATTCCAGCCATCAAAATCATGCAGGGACACCTCATTTTTCTAACCCTAACCCTACCCTGGTGCACACCCCTAACCCTAATCTAGGGGTAGAATACCTTTGAAAAGTGGCCACTTCGAAAAAGCCTTCCTTGAGTAGCTTTTTCCGCACAGCTCAACTTTTCTGCCCATCTGAAACACATTCCAGCCATCACAATCATGTTGGGACACCTCTTTTTTGTAACCCTAACCCTACCCTGGTGCACACCCCTAACCCTAGTCAAGGGGTACAATACCTTTCAAAAGTGGCCATTCTGAAAATGCCTTCCTTGAGTAGCTTTTTCTCCACTGCTCATCATCTCTGCCCATTCTAAACACATTCCAGCCATCACAATCATGTTGGGACACCTCGTTTTTGCAACCCTAACCCTACCCTGGTGCACACCCCTACCCTAATATAGGGGTAAGATACCTTTGAAAAGTGGCCACTTCGAAGAAGCCTTCCTTGACTAGCTTTTTCTGCACAGCTCAACTTTTCTGCCCATCTGAAACTCTTTCCAGCCATCAAAAGAATGCCGGGACACCTTGTTTTTGTAACCCTAACCCTACCCTGGTGCACACCCCTAACCCTAATGTAGGGGTAAAGTTCCATTGAAAAGTGGCCACTTAGAAAAAGCCTTCCTTGAGTTCCTTTTTCTCCACTGCTCATCATCTCTGCCCATTCTAAACACATTCCAAGCATCAAAATCATGCTGGGACACCTTGTTTTTGTAACCCTAACCCTACCCTGGTGCACACCCC
>NW_025335273.1:10346-10846 GCF_004798865.1 Varanus komodoensis
TTCAAAGGTATTTTATCCCTATATTAGGGTTAAAATACCTTTGAAAAGTGGCCATTCTGAAAATGCCTTCCTTGAGTAGCTTTTTCTCCACTGTTCATCATCTGTGCCCATTCTGAACACATTCCAGCCATCAAAATCATGCCGGGACACCTCGTTTTTGTAACCCTAACCGTACCCTGGTGCACACCCCTAACCCTAATATACGGATAAAATACCTTTGAAAAGTAGCCATTCTGAAAATGCCTTCCTTGAGTAGCTTTTTCTCCACTGTTCATCATCTCTGCTCATCCTAAACACATTCCAAGCATAAAAATCATGCTGGGACACCTTGTTTTTGTAACCCTAACCCTACCCTGGTGCACACCCCTAACCCTAATCTAGGGTAGAATACCTTTGAAAAGTGGCCACTTCGAAAAAGCCTTCCTTGACTAGCTTTTTCTGCACAGCTCAAACTTTCTGCCCATCTGAAACTCATTCCAGCCATCAAAATCATGCCGGGA
>NW_025335273.1:12382-13403 GCF_004798865.1 Varanus komodoensis
CTTTTTCTCCACTGCTCATCATCACTGCCCATTCTAAACACATTCCACGCATCAAAATCATGCTGGGACACCTTGCTTTTGTAACCCTAACCCTACCCTGGTGCACACCCCTAACCCTAATCTAGGGTAGAATACCTTTGATAAGTGGCCACTTTGAAAAAGCCTTCCTTGACTAGCTTTTTCTTCACAGCTCAAATTTTCTGCCCATTCTAAACACATTCCAAGCATCAAAATCAGGCTGTGACACCTCGTTTTTGTAACCCTAACCCTACCCTGGTGCACACCCCTAACCCTAATATAGGGATAAAATACCTTTGAAAAGTGGCCATTCTGAAAATGCCTTCCTTGAGTGGCTTTTTCTCCACTGTTCATCATCTCTGCCTATTCTAAACACATTCCAGCCATCAAAAGCATGCCGGGACACCTCGTTTTTGCAACCCTAACCCTACCCTGGTGCACACCCCTGACCCTAGTCTAGGGGTAGAATACCTTTGAAAAGTGGCCACTTTGAAAAAGCCTTCCTTGAGTAGCTTTTTCTGCACAGCTCAACTTTTCTGCCCATCTGAAACTCATTCCAGCCATCAAAAGCATGCCGGGACACCTCCTTTTTGTAACCCTAACCCTACCCTGGTGCACACCCCTAACCCTAATCTAGGGGTAAAATACCTTTGAAAAGTGGCCACTTAGAAAAAGCCTTCCTTGAGTAGCTTTTTCTCCACTGCTCATCATCTCTGCCCATTCTAAACACATTCCAAGCATCAAAATCATGTTGGGACACCTCGTTTTTGTAACCCTAACCCTACCCTGGTGCACAGCCCTAACCCTAATCTAGGGGTAAAATACCTTTGAAAAGTGGCCACTTAGAAAAAGCCTTCCTTGAGTAGCTTTTTCTCCACTGCTCATCATCTCTGCCCATTCTAAACACATTCCAAGCATCAAAATCATGCTGGGACACCTCGTTTTTGTAACCCTAACCCTACCCTGGTGCACACCCCTACCCTAATCTAGGGGTAAAATACCT
>NW_025335274.1:0-9245 GCF_004798865.1 Varanus komodoensis
TGTTTTCCATCTTTGGAAAGGGAAAATGAGACTTAAGGTGTCACAATGCAGGAGGCGCAGGCATTCCTGTAGCCTGAGATTCCGAAGCAGCAGCGGCTCTAGTACTCGGCATGGAATGGGTAGTCCTTGTGATTGACAGCACTGCAAGCACAGGGCAAGAGCAACACATCAGAGCTGGCGTACTTGAAAGGTAAAAACGTCACGGCAATTCCCAGTTCGGGGGTAACAAACCCAGGGGGGCCCAAATGGCCCAGTCTGAGCCTCCAAGATTCCCTGAACAGCTTTGCCCCCCCCCCCCCCCCCCGCTCCTGTGGTAAGAACCTGGCTGCCAGGCGAACCCCTTCCCCATTGCTGCAAGTCTCTTCCTGCTCCCAGATTTTTATCCTCCCTGCGATTCTGCGAGGCAGGCTGAGCCTGGAAGAGGTGGACAAGCCCAAGGCCGCTCGGCGAATTACAAGGCTGGGTGGGGATTTGAACCCAGCTTTTCCTGCTCCTAATCTGGAACTCCAGCCCAGCCCTCCCCTGGCTGCACCCTCCAGCTGCCCAGCAACTGCAAAAGCAGAAATGAAACCTTTTCGTTGGGTCGCCCCGATGCAGACGGCAGCAACACGGCACACCAGCCGGTGACTGACGGCCTGCCAGGGGCCTTGGTAGACCAACCTCTTAGTGCCTCCCATGACATCTCAGAGGCTGCCCAGTCCCAGCCGGATGCAGGGGCTGCTGGAGGGCTTCCGTTCACCTGGCTGGATCTCAAGTCAGGCAGGCCTGCCCCACCAAAACCCGATTTGGTGGCAATTGGGGGCAGTTCATGCAGCACCCCCAGTGGGGAAAGCTTGAGTCTCACAAAGGCCTGTAGGCCAGCGCTTCTGAAGGCAAATTTGCCTGTCCTGGCCACGCACTAAGCCCAGCTGCTTCAGGAGGGTCACCTTCTTTCTTTCCCAACTTGTACAACCTCTGGTGCTCTCCAGATGTACTGAACCTCAGCTCCCATCAGCCCCAATCATTATGGCCAATGGTCAGGAATCCTGGGAACTTTAGTCCTGCACATCTGAAGGTTGGGAAAGGTGAGACTCTCTGCACGGGAAGCTTTATCTCATGCGCTGCTTCACATTTGCGGGAGGTGGCCCCTCGTAGGTGCACGGGTGGTGCTGACCTCATGCTCCCCACATGTCTAACCTACAAAGCCAGGCAGTGGGAGAATTGGCTATGTGTGTGTGTGTGTGGGGGGGGGGTTTCTGCATAGGAACAGAAAAGTTCTTACTCATGCATAGCACAATCTCTCCAGTTTTTGTTCAAGCCTAGGAGGGTTGCCATCTCCTCTTTAGTCAGTTCAAAGTCGAAGACCTGCAATTAGAAAAAGGGGCAAAAAAACGTGATCTAAGACTTGACCTTCAGTGGGGTGAAGAATGACATGCTAGGGTGGAAGGGGCTGAAAGGAAGCTAGTGGCAATATGGCTTGGGATCTGCCGTGGCCTGCCCTGGAAGACTGGAGGCTGCAGCTTATGCAAAAGTAAACAGTGATCAGATGGTCTGATCACACAACACCAATTGTGCCCTGCCTGCCCCGGCTGCCTATATGCTTCTGAGCCCAGATCAAGCTGCTGGTTTTAACTGATCAAGCCTGACATGGCTTGGGACCACAATAACTGGCAGGATGCCACTCCTGACCTCCTTCTTTCCGGTCACTACACTCAAGTTCTGGGCCTACCTCTGAAGGAGGCTCAGATGGTGGCGACAAGGAGCAAGGCCTTTTCACTGGTGGCCCCCTATTTATGGAATGAGCTCCCCACTGAGGCCTGCCTGGCACCAACTTTACAATCTTTTTGCAGCTGAGTAAAGACTGTCTTTTACTGCAGGTCATTGAGTCTACCAGAGCATGCAAGTTCTTAAGCAGATCCTCAAGTTATTATAAGATTTTATCTGTTTTACATTTGGTTTTAAATGTATTGTAAACGTTTAATACTTTGACCACCTAATGAGAAGGAAGGACTCCTGGAGAAGAGCCTAATGCTGGGAACAACAGATGGCAAAAGAAGGGGACGGCAGAGGATGAGGTGGCTGGATGGAGTCACTGAAGCAGTCGCTGTGAGCTTAAGTGGACTCCAGGGGATGGTGGAGGACAGGAAGGCCTGGAGGAATGTTGTCCATGGGGTCGCAATGGGTTGGACACGACTTCGTGACTAACAACAGCAACAACAGACTTTTAGTGTTTTGATTTGGTGAATTTTATATTGCATTTTAATGTGCTGTTGTGAACAGATCAAAGAGTTTTGGCTGTTGGGTGGCATAATTCAAGAATTGGGGATGGTTAGGACCAAAGGACAGAAATCTGAATGAAAGCTGCATATTTATATATGCAGATGTAGAAAGAATTATCACAAGAATTTAAGTTTCACAAAGAGCAAAATCCAGTGGAATAATTTCTCAGCCAAAGAAACATTAAATTCTTCAGTTAAATTGAACCTGTCCTGGATCATCCCAAGCCAATGGAAAACTGGAATTCCCCCACAATTTTATTTTTTTATTTAGGAAGTGGGAATAGTGGTTAAAACGTTGTGAAAAGCCCTGAAAATTACCTTCACAACATGTTTAAGACAAAGACCCTTCTATGGGCAACAATGAACACTCAGAGCTTTGTGAAATATAAGCCGGCCTCCAGGGCCAGGGACCCACAAAAAGTGTCTTTCCAGACTTGACACCTTCATTCATGTGTTGCAATGGTATTCTGTCCTTCCTTCAAGTAGTTTGCCATGACCCTGGGAAGTGGGTAAGCAGAGAGCGAATGGTTGCACTAAGGCCGCCAACAAGCTTCAAAGCGGAAGATGTTTCAAACCCAATGTCTCTGGTCTACTTTCAATAATCCACCCATTGCACCCCTGGTTCTCCCTGGGATTCACTCCACTTCAGATCTGGAAAGCAGCCGCTTCACATGCATGACAGAAGCCTTGAAAACCCTAACCTGAAACCAGATCCCTCACACATCAGCAACCCATGCCAAGGGGTCTGCTCTCTTTTGGCCCAAGGGCCAAATTCCCTTGCAATTTGGAGGCCACATCCCAGAAGCAAAAGGGACAAGGTTGAAATGCCCTAAATATCAGCACAGGGAAGCCCCAGTGATTCAGAAGCATCATTTTGACCATTGGGAATATGGGGAGCAGTATGAAAGCCAGGAAAGTCACCAGAGGGCCAGCAGCTGCGGGAAGGGGGTTGCAGCTGGAGGAAAATGGTGCCGGCATCTAGGGGATGCTGGGAGACAAGAGTTGGCCCAAGAGCTGAAGTGTTTCAGCCCTACTCTGGACCAACAGCCTTTGGCATTCTACCTCGCAGCTATTGCTCCTTTCAAACTGGTATTTGATCCCAGTAAGTGCCAAATCCATACAGCTGTATTGAAAAGTCCAGTTTACTGGGAGGGAGAAAGCAACTTTACCTTGAAATTCTCCTCCAGGTGGTGAGGCTTGTCTGATTTGGGAATGACAGCCACGTTCCTCTGGATATGAAACCTGAGCAGAACCTGCAGATACAAAGCAGAACTTTTCTGATCCAGCAGTACCCCGTGCAGATTTGGACCGAATTCCATAATACTTGCTATCAAACCAAATTTATCCCGTTCTGAAGCATTTAAGGAACACAGCTGTATGAAAATGATGCACCGAATTCTTTCTCTGTTTTCATGAATGCTGAAAAGCTATGTCAGAAAGAAAAAGTTGGCAAAGCTTATTCAGCCCTTTAGCACAAACAACAGATGGACAGGAATCAATGGCTGTGAAAAGAGGACTTGCGCTGCACACAACAAACGCAACAATTCTCACTTCTGGTTTATGCCACCTACACAGACATCAATAATTCTGTCTGTTCTGCCGATTTGCTCTGGGGGAAATTTGGTTTGGTCCACATGTTTAAGCAAGGGAGCCTAATTTGCATTTCCCACACCAATGTGTCTGCAACACATTTATCCTTCAGGCTGTGAAGTTTTCCAAATGTTTCCATTTATTTCTCAGCTCAAAAATGTGCACAACTATGCACATTGGATATGTATACAAATAGCTTGCTTGATTTTTAATTCCATTTCTATGCTGCCCATAACCTGAAGGTTCTCTGGTTCTATTTTACGGAGAAATATAAAAACACAGAAACACAGTGAGTCAGAAGGGGTCTCCCAGGCCATCTAGTCTGACCCCCAACTCTAGCCAGCTCTGCTCACGACATGCATGACTTAGATGCCAGCAATCATGCAACTCTTAAAAAATGCAGGAAAAAATTGCAGGAGTCAATGCAAGAATGGACCCGATTCTCATGCTGCTTAACCATTTTGGATGAGATCAATCTACACTCTATCCCAAAAATTATCATGAAAAAGCACTTTGGAAAGCTCAGGAAAAGGGTACCCTTTCCTACAGAGCCATCTGCATGGAAAAGGAAGAGCCACTGGCAGGTTCTCCTTCCCATTTTGACAAAGCAGAACTTTTCTGATCCTGCAGTACCTCTTACAGATTTGGACAGAATTCCATAATACTTGATTACAACCAGTCCAAATTTCTCTCTCTCCGAAGCGTTTAAATAATACAACTGTGCCAAAAGGATGCACTGAGTTTTTTCTCTGTTTCCATGAATGCTGAAAAGCTATGTCAGAAAGAAAAACAAAGGAGTTCTCTTTCCCACAGAGCCATCTCCATGGAAAAGGGAGAGCCACTGGCAGGTTCTCTTTCACATTTTGACACCTACCTGAGCTGTGCTTCTGTGATGCCTTGCAGCTATCTCTTTAATTTTGGGGTCCTCCAAAAGGACGGGATCCCCTGGCTTGAGACTGCAAAATGAAACCAACAGGAACATTAAGAGAACCGTCCTTGCAGGTTTTCTCTCAAGCAAGTCCGTGTGTCCTCGAAGGCAGAAGCAGCGGAAGGCCAGTGGCGAGAGGGATCGATTCCACAAAGGAAGCCACACCTTTGGGTCGACAGAGCGGAGCTGGGACTGGACATTTTGGTGGGCGCCCACTCACAGGGTCACCAGAAGCAGGAGGCCTGTAACAATAGCAGCAGCCCTCGGGGCAGGCAAGACCTTTCGCCAGAGAGCAGGCGATGCGCAAGTCCAAGCAAAACCAGGATAACTGCAACTACACCTTCCGAGGAAGTACCTGTTCTGGAAGACCTGACATACTTATTTTCTAGACTATTTTATGAGTTCACCTCCCACCTTATAGACCAGGGCAAGAAACCCCTTTAAGAACCCCTTTAATTGGACTGACTTCAATTTCTGAGAAGTTCTCAGAGCTGCTGAGAGAAACATTTTGAAGAACTGGTGTCAGGCATGCACAAATTGCAGGACAGAAAGGCATCATGGGACAATCCAGGCACAGCCATATCATTCCTCAGCAGAAGTCCAAATCAGTCTTACGAATGAGCGCCAAAAGGCCGGTACGCAGTCACCGAAATCCCTCTGGACTGGCAGTAGGGGATCAGCTTCTCCTGGGTGAGATATGGGTGGCACTCAATCTGCAAAGCCAAGTAAAACCGGGGTTATTTCTCCAGTAGGGCCAGCAAACTCCTTCCAAGAGTGGCCCTATTCTGGGGACAATCATATAGGATGAGCTTGCCTCCTACTTCATAGCCCAGAGGTGGAAAACCGCTTTTAAAGATTTGCACTGCATCTCGTATTATTAACGGGATTTCAATGGCAATTTGGGCTTTTGGAATGTGGAAAAAAGCGTGCAACAGACCGGGAATGTGCTGAATAATCAGCAGCTCTGGGGCAGGGTGATCTTGGAGAGAAAATTTTTTTGTTGTGAGCCGCCCCGAGGCTTTGTTGCGATGGGAGCGGCATAAAAATGTTTTAAATAAATAAATGAAATATTCCTCCGCTAAATGGAAATGGTAGAAATTGAAAAAAGAATAGCAAAAGCAGAAACAAACTCCCAGAGCAGTTCAGGGAAACGGGCGCAAGAGGTGGCAATGAGACAGGGCATCACCCCAGTGCTGGCTCCGTGTTTGGAGGCCCCAGGCAATCCTCAGTGAGCCCCATTTCTCAGGGCCCTTTCCACCAGCTGCTCCTGTTCCTTGTCCTCTGCCTTGCCATTGCTACCACTGGCTTGCTTGACCGGCAGGGAGCAGAGGGTGAGCAGTCTGTGAGACCGGCTATTCTTCCTTCTCGCCAGCACCAGTGCCTGGGCTACAGTGAGAGGCAGAAGTGGGCGGCAATGGAGCCAGGAGGTTCATGTAAGTGGGTCCCTATTGGGTGTGTGTCCCAGGCATGCCTACTGTTGACACTGGCCCAACAAAGCTCTTTTCTGGCCTGCTGGAACCTCTGTTTTGCTTTCTCTTCTGGGAGGCCACCAAGAAGCCAATAATCTCTTGGGAAGGGAGAAAAGGGAAGCCGCTGCTCAGAGAGGTCTGCATGCAAGGTGAGCTTGTGCATGCAGAGAAGCAGTTCCAGACAAGCACCGAACGGCACTGCAGGGGGAGGCTGCACTGTGGCCACGTGTCCACTGCCGTGCTGGCCATCTCACCTGGTGGTTCACGGGTTTGTGCTTCAGCCCAGGCTTGTTCAAAAGCCGCTCAATCTGAGCATGGTTGAAGTTGGAGATGCCGATGGCTTTCACCAGCCCGAGGTCCACCAGTTCCTCCATTGCCTAAGGGGAAGAGACCCGAGATTCAAAAAAGCCAGACAGACATCTTGAGCTTTTTTCCCTATACAAATCAGAATGCACCTTCCATAGCTTTTGGCTGTCTTGCAAAGTACTCAGGGAATCATGTGGCTAATGGGAACAGTATACAAATGATAAAGATTATACAGATGTCAGGAAGTCAGACTAAAAAGGAGCATCTCCAGAGATCTTGGTGAACCTCTACAAGTCAGTGACAGACAAAACATAGCAAAAATCTGTTTGTCGCGTATCCAGTTCTTCTGCACAGCCACAGGACAAAATAGGAAGCTGCATCCTAGAAACAAACTGAAGTCAAGCTGAACTTCCAGAGTAGGGCAAGTGCTCCAGTTGCATGTATGTTGACTGTTGATACTTTGGCTGTATCCCAGTACACCCTCGTGATTCTAGTAGCACTTGTATGTTGCTCTGTGGGTTGCTAGTTGCCATGGGCTTTCTCCAAACAAGGGCAGGATACCCATCAAAATCAAGAACCAACCTCCCAGGTGTCCAGAAAATCCGTGTTGCTTGGGACGACCATGCCCTTCTCATCACAAGGTTTGAATTCCTCTCCAGCCTGCCGGGGGAAAGACACCGGTTACATTCCTCCCTGTGGGTTGTGATTACAATGGTTAAACAAAACATGTAACGCAGGAAGGACAGCACGGTGCAGGTGAAGCCCAAGGACAAAATCTACTCCTCCGGTCCTCTGAGGCTCCCAAAAAGCAAGGTTCCAGGTTTTGCACAGGTGTTTCTTCTAAAGGGTTGAAACACCTTCCATGGCTTAGTTACCAGCAGAAAGGGCTATAAGTGAAAATATGCTGCTCTTTTGGCCTCTCTAACCTTTGGCTCTGCTGACCAAAGGCACACAGCCCGAGTGTCTCCGAAATGGGACTTCAGCCCTTGAACTAAAAGGGCTGTAACATCACAAGTACAGGGGTCAGAATACTGGACCATAGCATAAGTTCCCCATTCTGGGTCAGGTTGATTTTTAGGGCCAAAGGTCTTTGCAAAAAGTAATAATAAACATGAATGAACTCAATGAACTGTAAGCCATCCTGAGATCCACTGGGTACTGGATGGGGTAAAAATTACTCAAATAAAAATAAAAAATACAGTATGTAACACAGCACAGTCACAATGTATATATTTAGTAAACATATATAACACCCAGTAAATAAAGACAGAATCAAGAATACAAATACAAGCAAGGAAATAAACAGTCATCCTGAGATTAGGTGAGGGCCTCAAAGCCTTGGGGCACAGCAGGGCAAAGAGAAAGATCGGGTACTCCTAGCAGATCCGTATCTCAGAACAGGATGCATCAGTTTTTGAATGCAAGTTCATTAGAACAGCTCATAATAATGTAAAATGGGGCTCCAAAGGCAGGAAGCAAAATACAATATAGTGTGGAAGGCCTGCTGTTTCAGAGTTTGCACAGAGAAGTTTGCAAAGGGGGTCCAAAGGGGTCTGGCAGTTAGCAGCTGTAGATCCTGGTCAACGGCACAGCCAGGAAAGGCGCAGTTGTGACCTCATTTCCCCAGTCCAGCCCCCTTACGGCGCCTTGGACGACCATGTCCACGATCTAGAAGTACCTTGAATCCCATGGGAAAGTGTATCAGGTAGAGGTCCAAGTAGTCCAATTTTAGGTCGGCCAGAGAAGCCAGGAACGACTTCTTCACCAGGGGTTTCGCATGGCAAGTGCACCACAACTGCACAGGGGAAGAAGAAAGCCACACACAGTCAGCAAGGAGCCCTCGTGAACACTGGGAATGCACCTCGGGGGGCTTCAGAGCAGGGCGGGTGGAAAATGGTCCTTCTGACCCAGATGAGAGCAGTGTGCCACCCACGGATACATTCCAACTTGGGCCGCCTCCAAACCACCCAGTGGCCGGCGTCTGGCTCAAATGAATCTTGATTTGGCCCTTTGAGGCCTCTGAGCCCTGCAGAAGCAACCCTACCTTGCTGACAACAAAGAGATCTTCCCGTTTCACAGCTCCTTCCCTGATTTTCTCCTGGATGGCGTTCCCAATCTCATCCTCATTCCTGTAAAAGCGGGCACAGTCAAAGTGCCGGTATCCAAGGTCGATGGCACACTTCACTGCATCTTTTACCTTTCCTGGAGGAGCCTGGGATACAGATGTGGCATTTTCATTATCGAACCCCCAAAAAACTTTTCAGAATGCCCATTTCTTAAATGCTTAAACTAGTTCACCATCCTCTCTAGGTCCTGGCAAAATAAAAGCCTAAACCACGGAAGGTCCAACCATTCCCTCTATTTGTGATGTTCAGGCTGTAGGTACCATTGCAGCTTGTCCGTTGCCTTAGGTTCCTTACCAAAGGAAGAGAGATCAGGTATACACATAAAATGATAATTTCACCAGCTAAAAACTGGGATAGTATCTTGATGTGGAGGAAACGTTTACATTGGGAAGGGAGCTGAGGGCTGACCCCTGAGCAGCCCTGGCAGGGGGAGAAAAATGAGTTACCCCATAATGATTTCTGTCTTTTTCAGTAATCACGTTTACTAGTGGGACCTGTGATGAAATGTCCAGCATGGAGGGTTCCTGCCAGCCATGCCCGCTCACAAAACACTCCATTTCAGCCCCAC
>NW_025335274.1:9647-12616 GCF_004798865.1 Varanus komodoensis
CCATTAAATATAACAATACAAAAAATACATTGATTTACAAATACAAAATTAAAATTATCAGTATAAAATAAAAATATAGGAGGAGAAAGAGAAGGAAGAAGAAGTTGCCCAGAAGTTGCCCTTCAAATGCATTGAATTTTTGAAGGGATTATAAGATATGATGACACTTTGGATAAAGATGCAGGGCTGAAATTGAATTAAGAAATACAAGAACAGGGAGCTGATATCTCTTGGTGGCATAAGGTGCAGATACAATTGTGATATGCTAAAGATTGTAAAGCATGGGGTTTTTATAAGGACTTAACAGTGTTTGACCAAGTGATGCTTAAATCAGATGAGAAAATAATTAAAAGATTATATGACTTCTTACTTGATAGGAAAATGGAAGATGAACAGGTTAAGGAAACTATGTTAACATGGGCACAAAATCTTAGATATAATATCGAATTAGAAAAGTGGCAAAAGCTGTGGAAGAGAAATATCAAGCAACTTTGTATAAAGAAAACTTGCATAAAATGTGTTATAGATGGTATCTGTCGCCAAATAGATTAGCTAAGGTGTTTCCAAATATGTCAAATGGATGTTGCATATGTAAACATAAATTGGGTATTTTTTATTATATGTGGTCTGGAGGAAATGTTACAAAAATCCTTAGCTTCTAAACCTAAAGTTTTTTTAAAAAATTAGGCATTATACCGGAGGACATTAGAAAATAAGAAATGTATTTGATTTTACATGTAATCATTGCGGTGAGGATTGCATTCGCTCAACACTGGAAAAGTACCACCGATGAACTGATTAAAAGATCCTGGACTGTGCAGAAATGGATAGATTGATTTTATCATTGAAGGAGAAGGAAGATACTGACTTCTAACAAACTTGGGAATCTTTTTATTATTGGCTAGAGAAACGGGACTTCGTATAGATTTAAATGTGTTTTTAAGTTATCATAAATGGAAAAAGAAGGGTGTGGGGGCTGACCCAGCAGGCTCAATGTTTTTGATGATGTTGTTTGTAGTTTTCTTTTTGTTTTTTTTTAGGATTATAATTTCTCAAACAAAACTTATTTAAAAAAACTATACCAGGCGACTTGGCTCGCTGTTCGTATACGGCATGAGAGTGGAGACAGCGGGGGGCATTGCTAGGCTTGGCCCCATAGGTATCCCCCTGAGCCCCGGGTGTATTCCAGGAGCCCTGAGATTCCACTGGTCCCAATGGACGGATTCGCAGCGCAGCCCCGCTCTAAAGGCCGCACATGGGGCGAATTTGAGGGGGCTGCCCTTGGGGAGGCGAACCCCTCCCTACGCGCAAGGCCCTGCGTGGCAGTGACGTCTAGAGGGATTTTTTTCCATCACTTTCAAACGCTGCAGGTTGGAGTGCAAATTGACGTTAAGAATTCATTTTACTGGAGGCGATGTTCCTCCTGGAAAATCTAACTTTATTCCGAACGATGTTGCTAAATGTATAGATGTAAGTGACTACACGCCGATCGGAGGCCTTCTTCCAAGCCTGGTACTTTGAGTTGACCTCAAGGCCGCGCTGTTTACGCGGGGCGCTCCGGGCCACCTCTCGTGTGAACGCGGACCGTCCCGCCCTGAGCGCGCCCTGACGCCCCGGGCCTCGCCGGAGAGGCGCGCGCGCGTGCACGTGCCGGGGGAGGACCGCCCGCGAAGCGCTCGCTTCGCGGCCTGCCGCACCGCGCAGGGACCCCAAGTGGCCCCGTTTGCAGCCGAACTGCGGGAGCGCGGGGCTCCACGAGACCTGGCCTAAGCGCAGGGCAGCGCTCCATAAGCGCGCCGAGCAAACGAGGCCTGGCCCAGCGTGCGGGGCTCGGCGCGGGGGGGCAAGGTCCGCATCGAGCTGCTATCGCCGAGCGACCGGGGCGCCGACGACCCGCGCTCCCGCCACCCCCGCCTGCGCTCCCTGCTCCATCGCGGCCACGCCAAGCGCGCAGCCAGGGGCGCAAGGAGGGGGGGCAGGAACGGGAGCGCAAGCGCCATCGCCGGCTCGGACGCGCCGGGAAGCATTATCGGTGAAGCGGCGGCACTTGGCGGGGAGGGCGCGCCTGCCCGTCCGCCCTCCCTCCCTCCGCTCGTACCTGCCAAGTGCCGAGCCCGAGGAGAGGCATCCTCGCCTTGGTGCTCAGCTCCACGAAGAAGGCGGCCATGCTCGCGGATCCTGGGCCCGGGGCAAAGGCCGCCTGATCGCCCAGCCTGGCTCCGCCCTCGCGGGAAAGCAGCGGAGGAGCGGGGGGCACCGGGGGGGGGGGCGGGCTGGCGAAGAGGGCGCCTGGCTTGGCCGCCGGAGGCTGCAGCTCCTGGGCAGCAGACGCGAACCACGCCCCCTTGCGGTGCAGGCACCAGATCTCCTCTTCCCCTCCGCTGCTCCTTGCAGCCCTCGTGGAAACCGCTGGTCGGCAGGGCCGTCTTAACAGCATTATGGGCCCCGAGCAAAGCAGTGTACTGGGGCCCCTACGACGACAACAACTACTGTTAATTTTGGAAGTTTTCCAATTTTCCAAGGGTTAACATACACAAATTAGCATGGGGCCCACAGGCAAATGCCCATCAGGCCCATGTCTTAAGACGGCCCTGCTGATTGGCACACCCAAACTCCCCAAATTGAGCCCTAATGGCAGAAGTGGGGCTTTGCCTTGCCCGCGGCATGTGAGTGGAGACCCTCCCATGCGTTCAACCCCGCTGGGTTCTGTGCATATTGCTGGTCTACAAATGCACCATTTCAGCCACTACTAAATTCACAAGAGAAGCACTTTAATCGGTTGTGTAATTTTTAAGCAGCGAGCACAATTTAGCTAACCACTGTGGCATTGCTGTTCAGCAGAGAAGATGGGAATGTTTATCAAAGTTCCCCACTTCCACGGTTTTTGTAGCTTTTTGCCTTCTGTTGGGCCATTTCTTTACATGTTTTCCATCTTTGGAAAGGGAAAATGAGACTTAAGGTGTCACAAT
>NW_025335275.1:0-193177 GCF_004798865.1 Varanus komodoensis
TTCTGGATCACTAACTGGTTAAAGAACAGAAGACAGAGGGTGGGAATACATGGCCACTTTTCCCAATGGAGATAGATAACCAGTGGAGTCCCACAGGGTTCTGTGTCGGGACCAATGCTTTTCACTGTATTCATCAATGATCTGGACTTAGGAGTAAGTAGTGAAGTGGCCATGATTGCTGCTGACACAAAACGTTTTAGGGTGGTTAAAACCGAAAGGGGTTGTGAGGAGCTCCAAAGGGATCTCTCCAAGCTGGGAGAATGGGCATCAAAATGGCAGGTGCAGTTCAGTGTAAGCAAGTGTAGAATCATGCCTGTTGGGGCAAAAAATCCCAACTTCAGGTATATGGTAATGGGAGCTGAAGCAGGAGCGGCTGCGCAAGAACAGGCTCTTGGGATAGTAGTGGGCAACCCAAAGACAACGTTGTCCCGGTGTCCCGCTGCTGTGCAGAAGGCTCACTCCATGCTAGGCATAATTAGGAACGGAATAGAAAGCAGAACAGCCATATCTTACCCCCCTTGAGTACATCTTGGACTGCACTTGGAATACCGTGTTCAGTTCAGGTCGCCCTACCTGAAAAAGGGCATTGTTGAGGTGGAAAAAGTGCAGAGACGGGCAACCAAAATGATCAGGGGGCAGGAGCAGCTCTCCTGTGAGGAGCAGCCACAGTAACGGAGACGGTTTAGCTTAGAGAAAGGGCGAGCAAGGGGAAACATGACAGAGGTGTTTAAAACAATGCCTGGTGCAGAGAAATTGGAGAGAGAGATATTTTTCCCCCTCCCCCGTAACACTCAAACACAGAGTCATCCCATGAAACTGATTGGTGAGAAATCGAGGACAGATAAAAGCAAGAACGGTGGTGCTTTGGTGCTTTCAAATTTAATTTGTTTCAGTTGTTCAAACTGCTAATCATCTTTCCCCATTGGAAATACTGGAAAGTGAATTATTCTGTTCCCAGACCCTAAACAATGCTAATTTTGATGAACCTAAACAACAAATATGCATAATTTAAGGTAAAAATAACAGAATTACATGCCAGAACTACATGCCAGAATTATTGATTAAAACTTGAAAACAATCAATAAAATATGTAAATGTGCACTGTATAATTGAAAGAAATTGCATTTACTGTACTGCATGAGGGATACGCAAGAGATGTTTCACAGCGAGCGACAACTTGGGCACACAACAGATGACATTTATGCAGCGACCACTTTGTTTTACTGTGTAAAAAACAGTTCGAACATAGAAACATTGTTCAAACTTTGGAGCGATTTTATCTCGACATTAGTGTTCGAACTCTGGATCATTTGAAGTTAGAGTCGCTTGAACTACGAGGCACCACTGGGCACCACTGTACTTCCTCACACAATGTATAGGTAAACTATGGAAGCTGATGGCCACCAGTCTGAATATCTATAAAAAGGATTGGACAGATTCATGGGGGAGGAGGCTGACAGCGGCTACCAGCCTTGCTGGCTGTGTGCTGCCCCCTTACCAGATGCAGCAGGCCTCGCTGAGGGATTCGGGGTGGAGGAAGTCTTGTGTCCACTCTGCTTGAGAGATTCTGTGGGCAGCTGATCTGCCAGCTCTGTATGGAGTGCTGGACTAGATGGACCTTGGTCTGATCCAGCATGGCTTTTCTTATGACCTCCCTCCCTACAGTGAGAAAGCTGACTGGCTCTGGGTACAATTCAGGGCATGTTATCTTAGTGTGGCCCTCACGGTACTCTGCACTAAAATGATTGAAATGGCCTCGGTGGGAGAAAGAAGATCGATGAACCTCTTGCAGAAGCTCATCAGGGACAGCTGGCGATCCTTAGATAATGCTTCCTTGTAGCACACAGGCAGCCAGGTCTACTAGCTCTGGTGAACATGGGTGCAGGACTAGACAGATACAGAGGACCGGAGTAAACTTCCCCACTACAGCCATCCCTTAGGTTGCTGGGAGTCTTGGGCTGTGATCCGATCAATGCTGTATCTTGTGATGTGCCATAAACTGGCTTTCAAGTGACAGGTGCTTCACTCAAGTGAAGACAAAATTGGGCTGAGCATGATAGCTGGAGGGGTGGCAGTGTCAGTGTAACCAGTGAACACATGGCAAGTTGCAAATACACTTGGCAGAACTGCCCTTCCACTACTGCATACAGGAGGAATCCTAAATGTGGAAGATTATATCTGAAGGCACTTCTAAACTGGCCATAGAAAATGAAACACAGGTGGGTGTGGTCTAACCCACAAAGCACCAGGATGATCTGAATGTGTTTGGTCCATCACTCCCTATACCCAATCCAGTGATGAATGGCTATTCAGCATGGACTGCTGGCATATGGCACAGCTTCCATTGAAACACAATTTTGTGGCAAACATAGCTTTACAGAAACCATGGTACCAATGTTGTTGCCAGAACATCAATTATTATCAGAAAGTGTAGGCCATATTTGGTGGCTTTGGGGTATCCAGGAGGGCACATGGTGGCAATATCTCCCTTAGGGCTAGGAAGATGCTTAAAGCAAGAGCCAACACTTAGTCATGTCACAATTGAGGTAAATTCAGAAGCATCCCAAGAACCCGAGGATTATTCTTTGTTCACACCCTACCATTTGGTGCGTTTTTGCTTTGGAGAACACAGCAGAGAAAGCTTGGCAAAGGGGCATGCATTGTGCACCAGTTCTAAGTCTGAGCAGCAAATGCTATGAGATGCCCACCCTACTCAAGAGGCAGATCCAGGCAGTTTACTGGATCAACCATCTGCTGCGTGTGCAGGGCACACACTTGCTATGTGCGGAAGAGCTGCTTCCGGGCAGCAATCTTGAAGGCTCCCGACATGCTTTACCCATCTGTAAAGCAGAGAGATGTCCAACCTTGTGCGAGCTCTGCTATCCTTCAGCCTGTGACCGAAATGAAGCGGTCCTTGATTCAGTAAAGAGGCGACTATCAGGTTTCCAAGGAGAGCCCTTACCAAAGAGAGACTGAAGGCCGGATCTGGTATTAAACACTATGCATGTAACATTTATTCTATGATACAGAGGATCCAAAGGTATAAGAATGCAAGTTCAGCAATCATCAGCGGCCATATCCAGAGGCCTCATTCACACTTGCATTCATCCAGTGCTCACACGCGACCAATAGACCCTCCTCCAGCGTTGATCAAGCATTGGCAGGGAGTGTGGGCGACCAGTTGCAGCGCTGTTCTGGCACACACGGGAGCTGGAAAGCTCGGGCATTTTATACCTTAAAGTTGACGCTATCAGCTTCGTCCAACTGGGTCGAGCAGTGAACTCCTCTGAGCAGAGCTGGCGCAGAATGTGAGTGGCACAGTTACGCCTCTGGACATTTCGGTGGACACGCCCCTGGGGCCTCTGGTGGTAGGGGCAAGCTGAGACACAGTTCAACAGGCTGCCTTTCTGGCAAACAACCTCTCCCCTAGAAGTTTTTACAGTGACAGAATATGCCCCAAAGAGCAAAGAGTCTCACTAATATGCGAAGAAGTCACATGTAACAGTTTAGAAATTCCTTGATTCAGGCATTTACAACATAATTCGTCTCTGAAATAAGAAGGAATGTTGCACATTCAAATCTGACAAACTGTAAGTAGAATAACACGAGCTCATTATGCTAGTGAAATGAGCAAATCATTCCTTTTTGCGGTGTTACACAGTGTGTCCACGTGCGTGCGTGCACAAACTCAGTTTTCTTAGCTTACAGGTTCGCATGGGAAAAACAGCTTTTCTGGCACGAGGCTCTGCACTTACAACGAAGTGAGCCGGTCAGGTGTCTGTTGTAAAATACCGGTTGCAGAAAGGCAGAGCTGATAACCTGACCCCTTTGAACTATCGCTTCTCTCACAGATCCAGTGATAGCTCTCCTTGCAGGGGTAGTCATACCACAGACTGTTTCTCATCAAGGTACAATTCTCAGCCTTTCCACCATTGGGCTCATTCTGATCTCAATAACTAGAAAAATCAAAGGACAAGACGGCTTAGAATAGAATTTTCACCTAGAAGATGCTGAAAAGTGAAGGGAAAGATATTGTATTGCTCTAAATGTTCACTCCACTCATATAACTAAACTCACTTGAAGATGCCTCTTACCAGGACCTTCCATCTAGCACAGGACTTTCTACTTTGACTTCAGCTAAACATTGCAATGCCTGGTGTGAACAGAAGAGAATGGATCTCTCTAACTGTGACAGGGGCAGAAAAACTTCTGAAGGTCAGCTATTGGGCAGCAGCAGTACCTGAAGGGGACACTGGTAGAGGATTTTTCATAGGCAATGACAGTGACGGTTAGTACTGCATAGAATAAAGCAATGAGAAACCACTTCTGCATCGTCTTGCCTTGAAACTCCTATGATGAAACAATTCAAGATGAAATAGTGCCAGAAAATGAGATACCCAGGTCAGAAGGCACTCAGTGGATTGCTGAGGAACACCAAAGGACAGTACAAAAGTGGCACTGGAGATCAGATTGTATATTGCACATTGGCAACTAGGGTGCACCAAAGAATTTAGAAAGAGATCAGTCTGTGATTTATAGACTATAGGAAAGCCTTTAGCTATGTGAATCACAAGAAGATATGAATGGTCCTGGAAGAAATGTACATGTCTCAGCATTTGATTGTTCTGATTGTACATCAGGCAAGAAACTACTGTTAGAACAGAATGTGGAGAAACAGAATGGCAAAGGCATCAGACAGGGCTTCATTTTTTCTTCCCATCTATTCAATCTCTACTCAGAACATATTTTAAGAAAAGTTGGATTAGGTTCAGAGGAAGGAATGAACATTGGTAGAATCAATAATTTAAGATATGAGATGATACCAGCTGTGACTTGAAATGACTCCTGATGAAAGTGAAAGAAGTGCAAAAGCAGGAATGCAACTGAACATTAAGAAAACAAAAATTGCGACAATTGTGACAAAAATTGTGAAGAATTATGTACATTTCATCCCAACAATGAAGACATAGAAATTGTGAAAAAAATATTTATATAGGTTCAGTCATCAATTCAGAGGGAGATTGCAACCAAGAAATCAGAAGACTGAGACTTGGAAGGGTGATAATGAAGGAACTAGGAAGGATAATCAAATGTAAGAATGTTTCACTAGAGACCAAGGGCAAGATCATCTACACTCTTGTATTCCAGATCGTTATGTCTGAGTATGAAAGCTGGGCAGTGAAGAAAACAGATAGGAAGAAAATTGATGCACTCAAAAAACGGAGACCTTTGCGAATACCCTGGACCAACAGAAAGGCGAACAAGTGGGTCCAAGATCAAATTAAACTAGAGCCTTCCCTGGAAGCAAAAACAACAAAACTGACATTTCAGGCACATCATGAGAAGACAAAACTCCCTGGAGAAGACAATCATGCTAGGGAAAGCTGAAGGCAGAAAAAAGGAAGACCAGGTAAGGGTTAACTTTATAAAGGAAAGCCACAGTCTTGAGTTTAGGACAACTAAGCAGGACTGTCATGCTTTGATTTTGAAGAGCTTTCATTTACAGGGTCACCATGTCAGAGATTACTTGACTGTGCTTGACAACATTATTAAATTTGTTAATTGATTTCACCAGCTTTTAATGTCAAGAGAACCTGTGTGTAACCCCCACCTCCATCCTATCACTTCAGAATGGTTCCAAGAGTGATTGCCCATCCTTAGAATGGCACTGTTCATTTTGTTTGCTGTGAGAAACACCAATAGACATTGGCCACCCCAATGCCTCTTGCCTTATGCGAAAGAGCCAACATTTCTCCCCTTTCTACAGTCTCAGTCAGTATGCCCAGTGGGCAGTGATTATGGAAGTTATAGTCCAAAACATCTGAAGGATGTAAACCTGTCCCTGGTTTACAATGGCTAGTAGATTTCCAGTGTTGCAGACAGAACTCTTTATTAATCCATCTGGAAATGCCAGGGTTCTCCAAGGCCTCCATCCTTCATTCAGCCATAGCAAACATGGGCTATCTGATATAAATTCATCCCCTTTTGTAGTGCACCATGACACATTAACTGGGTCATGGAAGAGTCCTATCGCACAGTAAACTAATCTACATATAGTTCCTGAAATATGCACACTGTCCCATGTGGCAGTTCAAATATACTGCCTGCCAATCTTTTGCCCCCTTAACAGGAACTCAAAAGTTTCTGCACATGAAATTGTTCTTGGGTGTACTTCCTATGCCTAAATGCCACTGGAAATGTGATGAACCATCAGTCTGTTTGGGAACACTAAAGATTTATGGAATATGGCAGAAGTTTCTAAAATTGCATGTGCAAGTGGATGTTGCTTCTTTCCCTCATGATGGGAGCTCTTCCAAGCCTTCTGAGATGTTTTAGAAAGAAGTGGCTAAAAGCTTGCATATTCCAACCCTTGCCCCCATTCACTCCACAAGGTGAACCAGAGGTGGCCTGTCAGTTGACATCTCCCTCAGCACAAAAATGTACTTTGCATTCCAGTTAGCTTTCAGATAACATTTAATGCATCCAATCATTTCTTTTGCAAATTAGTGCAAATAGGTACAAATGGAATGAATAAAGTCAACGAGGAGCCAATAAGAAGCAGAGAACAGAATTTACTGAATACGGTGACTCTGAGAGCTGGGAACATGGGACTTACATCTGGTGGCTTGTGAAAATGTCATTGCCTAACATTTCCAAGGAACAGTTGCATGTTACTTTCCCTCAGAAGCCAAGATGCCTTGAAACTGTGTAAAGAATGCAGATAACGCTACATTTGTGACAAGGTTACATTTGCATCTCAAAAGTGGAGTATGATGGCAGTGGTAAAAAAGGCATACCACCTATATCTTGGATGCAACATCCAAACAAGATGTTGGGACAAGAGTTGGGCCCCTCATTATTGTTGCATTACATGCGCAACTTATCTGCATCATTGGCTAAACAAGAAGAAAAAGTCCATGCCTTTCACAGTCCCAATGGTCTGGAGGGAACCCACCAATCATAGTAGCAACTGGTATTTTTGCATGGTTCCCCCAATTGCAAAATGGATCTCAAGAAAAAAGGAGTGGACCATAGAATATCCAAACATTCCATCCACACTGCGTCCTGTACCCCAGGATGAGGACTTGGCAATTCCAGATCCACCAGAATCCTCCTCTCTAGACTCAGATGATGATAAAGATAATTTTGAATTGTTTTGATGCAATTTTGACCTGAAGTTGTATCTTGGAAACTGGAGCCAATAAATACTCCAGACTTAATTTTCCTTTATTAGTGACCCAATTCTGGTAAAATTTAGCTGCTTTCATTTCTGAGGCTTTCTCCTTGTGGACCAGTGTTATTCCATATCCTGTCCATTATTCCATGTCTGGAACGGATGAGAAGAGGTCTTGTCCTTCTTCTTTGTGACAGCCTTTCCGGTATTTGTAGAGTGCTATCATTGGTGAGGTCTAGGTGTTGGGTATAGAAGAACTAATACTTCACGTTTTGGAAGCTGTCCTTTTTGCAGCTGCATCACATTTTTGGCACATATTTAGCTAAGATCCTTCTTACCATCAGAATCATTGAGCCAAGTGTTCCCAATCTTGTAATGGTGCATTTGGTTTCTTGTTCCTAAGTGAAGGACTTGGCACTTGTCCCTATTGAATTTCATGCTGTTGTTCTCTGCCCAGCAGTCTAACCTATCCAGATCATCCTGTATCTTATTGCTGTCTTCCAGGGTATTTGGTATTCCACCCAGTAATCTGTAAATTTAATTATCTTTCCTTCTCCTTCCTTATCTAAATCATTAACTAAAATGTTAAAGAGTACCTTTCCGAGGACAGAACCGAACCCTGTGGCACCCCACTTGCCACCTCCCCCCATTCTGAGCATGTGCCATTGATGTGCACTCTGAGTCTGATTTTGCAGCCAATGGTGGATCCACTTAATGGATGCACTACCTAGCCCACTCTCTGGATGTGGTGGGGGACTTTGTCTAGATAGATTATGTCACAGCATTTCCACAGTCCATCAGGAAGGTTACCCAGTCAAAGAATGAAATTAGATTAGTTGGGCAGGATTTGTTCTTGAAAAATCCATGTTGGCTTATAGTAATTGCTTCATTGTCCTCAAGGTGTTTGCAGACTATTTGTTTATAATTTGCTCTAGAATTTTTACAGGGACTGATGTCAGAGTGTAGTTCCAAAGTTTGTCTTTTTTTCCCTTCTTGTAGATAGAGACAGCATTAGCCCTTCTCCAGTCATCTGGCACTTCTCCTCTCTTCCATGAATCCTCAAAGATAATAGATAGTGGCTCTGAGAGTTCCTCCACTAGCTCTTTTATGAGTCTGGGATGAAGTTAATCAGGCCCTGGAGATTTGAACTCATTTAGCCCAATTGAAGGGCAGCGGGGCTCAACTCCTTGACCATTTGCCTTTCAATCTTGGGCTGCCCTCCTGCCACTTCAGCTCGTATTGCACCTTCATCAGGAAGGCTGTAGTTCTTCTTTTGGGAAAAGACTGAGGCAAAGTAGGAGTTGAGCCCTTCTGCCTTTTCTTTGTCGTCTGTTATTGTTGCATCTATAGTAAGTAGCTGAACTCCCTTCTCTTTCAGCTGTCTTTTGCTTTGGATGTATTTGACAAATGCTTCAGTGACTCCACCACCAACTGCTTCAGTGACTCCATCTGTACAATTAAGTACCACTAAACTTGACAGGGCTTGCTTCCAAATAAGCATGCATAAGTTCATTTTGTAAGGTCCTCCCCCCCACAACTGCTGGTATGTCTAGGCATGCTGTATGTTACAAACAGATGGGGAAGAGCAGTTATGGAGGCCTAAAGCTGAACTAGTTTAGAACAGACAATACTTCAACAGGTAGCAAGAATCCCATCCTTTTATTGTTTGCACAGCAGAAGGTTACACAGTCATTTCTGAATGGAGAGAGGCAAAGACAGAAGAGCAGTCTGAGAATGACTCCCATGATTTGCCTGCTGCTCCCTTAGGTTTAGTAGACAACCAACAGGAGAGATTGTTTATAGATATAAGACTGTCTGCTATCAGAATAGAAGCAGTTGCTTAGTCAGAAGAGTACTGGTGGCAGTGAAAGGGAGACCAAGATCACACCCAGTCTAACTCACACAGGGTAAGGATGAGGCCCCAAAGGATGTGCTATCAGCTTGTCCTGCACCAAATTTGCACCCAGTGCTGCAACATGACCAGTTACCTACATATGCACATGGGATAGAATGAATATTCCAAGGGCTAAAAGACTCATCTAAATCCCCATGAGGGAAAGCAGAGCACCTAGTTTGAGAAGAGAGTTGGGCTAAGGGAAAGAAAGGACAAAGAATGGCACTTGCCATTCAAACTCAACAATAGATATTTACTTCAGGGGCAGCTTTAAGAGTGACCCATATCTACCTGTGTTGACAAAGGATTCCTTTATATCAGGGGTGTGGACAACTTGTTTTTGCTCACAACGTCCGTTACTTGCAGCCAGCAGAGCCAATAGTGAGGGAATAGTTCGTCAAAAATTTGGAGGACCACAAGTTGCTCTCATTGCACTAAATTACTGGATGTCTTATTTAGGGGAAGGGTGTCTTGTTTAGTCCTAACTGTGGAAAGTTAAGTGTTAGCAGACATAAACAACCAGGAGGAAAGTGCCAATACACAGGAAAAGTGATTCACCAATGTGCACATGTGGGGATGAAGCACAAGCAAGACTTCAGCAAAAATGCTGACTCCAAGAAGTAAGGGGCCCTTGATATTTGCGGAAGGGCCCAAAGAAGGCCTGTGGAGCCAGGACAGGAGCTAGCAATTCAGGCCCCTGGAGCTGCTAACGTAAAGGTAAAGCTTTTGTGCTACTCCATAACCTTGCTTGGGAGGCATTCAGTTGAACCAGGGCCCTCACACAAGGCAGATGCAGATCCCTTTCTAGCTGGACCTCACACACTGCAGGCCCTATACAGAGATGGAGCCTTCACGGAAGTTTGTTTTTCCAATCAGGGCGTTGAGGAGGACAGGCCGTCCACTCCTGCATTCAGACTGTGCAGCTTTGATGATGTCATCCATTTGCTCCTCATTCTGGCGGCTGAGCAAGAAACCTTTTCCTCCTAATCCTTCTGCTACCACATGGTAATCTGTGGGGAAGAGCACCAATCATGAGCAAGTGGGAAAAGCACATTTCAGAAGAGGCAGGGTGCTTCATTTCTGAAAGAGAAGACTCCCTGGCATAACACTACCCCTGAAAGATTATGTATACACAGTGCTGAAGGAAAGGCATGCTTCCACTTCATCAATTCCAGGATATGTATTAAAACATGTTTCCAAGGTTTGGCAACTGCTGACTCCAATCACTAAGCCCAGCAACAGTGGTACCTCAGCTCACAAACCTAATCCATTCCATGACTCTGGTAGCGACCCAAATTGGTCGCGAGTCAAGTCAAATCTCCCCATAAGGTTCAATGTAAATAAAGTGAATACTTTCTGTAAATATTTTTTATCACAAATATCTGAAACAAAATAACAAAGAACAACAAAGTAACAAAGTACAGTACAGTAGAGAACACTAACCTGGGGAGGGAAGTTATTGCTTGGAGGGAGAGTCCAAACCATAAGCATGCGATAGCGATCGTGCTCAGGGTGGGGGGAAGACAGCTGTGATTGCGATCGCACTCATGCAGGGAAGAGGGGCATGATCATGGGCATGCTCATGCAGGCAAAATTGTTCTGAAATTTCTGTTCGTGACCCGATTCGGTCGTGAACTGAGGCATTTGTGAACCAAGTTACCACTGTACTAATCCTGAGCTACCTTGCCAGCTCCTGGACTTGCAGTCCTTAATGCTAGCACAATTTACACCCCTCTTTTTTAATCATTCAATTGGCATATTTTACTTTTATGTTCAACAGGCCTTCATTTCTTCTTGACTCCCTTTTTATTTTAATAAACAGTGTATTTCTACCCATCAGCCACATATTGCATTATAAAATGGTGCACACATGGAAACTTGTAAAATGTGGAACACCCCTTCTTTGCACATAATGCTAACCCATCCATGGTTTAATTCATGGTTCATTGCCCTATCCAGATCACCAGATGATCAGGCAGATGTTCAAGCAAAGCATGGTTTTCTCATTCCTTGGGTTCTTTGCATCCCATATATGTTGCCTGCTTGCTTCCTGTATTCCATGCTTTTGTGGCAGTATGTAGATGGAGGCAGATTTTTTTTTACTGACTCTTGCTTGCCTCCTGTGTAGTCTGGTGAAACAGTTTGGGGTTCACACTTAATGGCTCAGAGTTCACAACTCTACAATAAATTATGTGTTCACTTTCTGGGTTGTTCATGGTTAACAAACATGCTTTGTTAGTGCAGCTGAGTTCTCACAACATGAAAACCCAGAATTCAATAACCCATGAGCTCACACTGTGAGTGATCTCTTCCACACTAAGAAATCGATAGGATTAATTATGACTACATTTGCATAGCTGCATCTTTAAAAGCTAGCATGACTCATGAAAGACTTGGGATGAAAGTAAGAAATTGTCCTTTCAGTTGTATTGTTTATGTGTATGTCTTCAAATCCAGCTCCTGGGAAGAAACAGATGTGAAGTTAAATTGACCTGTGTGTTAATACTCCGTAAAATCAATATATAGATTCGTGCTTTTATGTATGTCTTCTTAAGGAAGAGAAGAGATTATATCTTGATTATCTCTATTGGCCTAGAGATTATGTTGACATTTGATAGGCATATCCACAATGTCATACACAGTGCCTATAAAAACAATGATATTGGTGATGGGATCTGTGTAAGTAATAATGATTTATATGTTTATGATTGCTGAATGGGCTTTTTGATTTTTTTTACACCATACAGATACAGTTACTTAAATCTGTTCACAAGTAGTTTTTTAACTTCACCTGCTCCCACTGAGCTGGCTTGAGAATGCTGTCTGGGTGATTAGCAAATATCCATGAGTTTATACCAGCAAACATCCACAAGCTATTTATATCTGCAACATGCAGCTGGTAGTCAGAAATGCACAATACTGCATCATAGGTAAACTCTGAGAAACTCCACTAAAAAGGCAGGTTATAAAAGCAATGTAATCAACATAATCATCAGTGTTCTGTGCAAAGGAACAGTTTTTGACAGAAGAGTGGAGCTTACTGAACACCAACTCCAAATCTTCAGAAGCCACTAATAAGGGGCTGGCCCCAGTGATATCACAAACCTTGGCCCTCCAACAATCACAGGAGCTCATTAACATAGCACTTTAATAATAAAAAGACTGACAGTACACCTGAAGCACTAGGGGAATGGAGGGGAGAAAGACCAAATAGTGGAGTAGGAAAAAAAAGCATGCTGCCATTCTTGGTTTAATGTCTTATTTTACAGACATGTGAAGCCACTGAAATAGATAATAATGAGCCCAAACACAGACGCCATGCAGCAAGATGGAAAAGGGGAGGTGCTTAGTTTACCATCCTTAGTCTACCACCATTGAAACATGTATGCTTTCTAACTTAGAGAAAAATATATGGTAATGTCACAGGAATCTGGAGATTTAAGACAACAGGGGTTGTAACAGGATTTACAATCATAATACCACACCTCTTTGTACAGACTAGTCTATACATCACATTGCACAGGGGAATTTGCAGTACAGGCAGAATTTACCATGAAGCAAGGTGAGGCATTATCTTGTTGGCCCCACATGAGAGTCAGCCCAGGCTTTTTTGGTTCCAATAGGGCCAGGATTTGTGTGTAGGATGTCCTGCCTCCTGCCATTTACACCATCAACTCACCCAGATACTCCAGGCCACAAGCTACATTGCTGCCCAGCATGGGAACTTGCTCTCGGGAGATCTGGCTCCAGCAGGCATCATTCCCCACTAGGGCGATGACAGGGGTCTGACAGAAAAGACAAAGTGTTGAAGAATCAAACAGAGTTGAGACAGGCTGCCCCACAGTCCTCTCCTGCTAACATTTTTGCTATTTGGGCTGCTCACTTTCATATGTATGAGTACTGGCAAATCGACAGTGCGATTCTGACTGCAAGCTGAACTAAGTCCCCTCTACCTGTTTCATAAGTCCCTGTGAGGAGGGAGAATTACATCTCAGTCACGTGGCTCTTGCACGCAATCCAGTCCTCTAGATTCCTCTCCCTACATGTTGCTGGAAACAAATGGAAGGGTGACAGGCAGAACAAACAGCAGCAGGGGGAGAACGAGGAAACCCTCCTCCTTCGTATCTGTCTTTCTTCTTCTTTCCATGCCTGAGTAGCATGCTTGGGCCATAAGAAAAGGGAGAGAAATGTGCATGCAAAAGAAGAAGGTAGCCATCACTTATCACTTGCACTTATCTTGCTCCAGAGACCTACCAGGCACATTTGGGAAGTGCACTGGCTCAGCTTTATATGACCTGGAATGATGTGGGAGTTGAAAGGGAGAACTACATGAGAAGGAAGGGTGGTTGGCTCAATTTGCAAATAGGCCACTCGGCATGGTGGAATGGAAAAGTTTGCCCTTCCTGCTCTCATGTCACCAAAACCAGCTGCCAACAAAAACCTACAAACAATCAGGAAGTTTTGACTGAATAATGCAATAGCCATCTTAGCAAAACCGCCATAGTTCCATGAACTTGCCAATGCTGCATCTCTCCAGGTGTTTTCTACACCCACACCATGCTGTGCAAACACAGGAACCCAAGAAACTGGGCAGAGTTACACCTACCTTGTGCCGCACGAAGGAGTCAAACTCCATGATGCTGAATCCAAGAGAACCATCTCCATATATAATCCAGACCTAATAATGATATGAACAGAAGGGCAAATGATGCAGTTAAAGACCAGGCAGGAAGATCTTAGTACCCTATTTCCTTTTACATGAATAAGCAACTGTCACCAAAAAGGAGGAATGCTTAATCTGGAGAAGGTTTAGTATAAGCAAACATATCAATTAGGGATTGAGACATTTACCCATTTACCTCTTTTGAGAAGAGGGGACATTCCACCAGAGCTTCCATCCTTACCTTCCCATCACTAAGCACTAACCTCTGAGTCTGGCCTGCAAAGCTTGGCTCCTAAGGCAAAACCTCCACCAACCCCCAAAGTTCCAAAGGCTCCTGCAGTGAGAGAAAAATGGAGAATTAGTAAGTGAAGGGAGTTTGCAGCTGCCTGGCTGTTCTGCAGGCCTTCTTAACTGGTGTTGTTTTATTATGACCGGTTGATGTTAGCTACTTTGGATGTCTCATATACAAGGTGGCATGATGGGATATATTGTAAGTAACAAATAGACCATAGTCCTGTACCAAGGAAAGGCACACACTAAGCAGCCCCAATGAACAGGGCTTACACCAGTTTTTTTAAAGCCACTTAAATAAAAGACAAAGCACAGCATCTGAAAGTATCTTGATCCAAGCAGAAAAACTCTGGATGGAAAGTATTTCTGATTTTTTCCTTAAATTGACCTGTTCATCCTATTCTTCTAATCTGAAATCTTTCCAAAATGATGTTCTTTTGTTTCCCCATTTCAGTCAGCAAGCTCAGTGGCAGTGACAGTGGTCATGGCTGCTCCAACCACCATTTTCTGCTGCCCTGTTCACCTAACAACAGGTGAGTTTCTAGCAGACAGGATACTGATTGGCTGCCCCTGCACTTCCTGCCCTCCCTCTCAGTGCATGCACCCTGAAGCTCAGCTGCCCTGCTGGCACCATGTCAACTGTCCGGCCAATTGCACATCTTGTGCAGTGCTAATTGCTCACCTCACATGCTGCATAGCCAATTGCCAAGGGGTCCAGCTTGCACAATGGTGCTGTATTATCACCTCACAAGCTCTCATACACTATCCCCATGTCCCTGCACTTTGTGTGAAAACTCATGCTGTCCCCATGCATGGGACATGGGGCAGCCCATGAGAACTCCCATGAAGGTCAGGCACTTGAGAGGTGATGGAATGGTCCTGCTGTGCAAGCTGGATAACTCAGCAATAAGTCAGGCAGTGCATGAGGCAGGCGACCCAGCCATGAGGTAGGGGGCGGGTGACTGGCCAGGTGACAGACATGATAGCAGTGAGGTGGCTGGGTATCAGAGGGTGCACACTCAGAGGGACGACGGTGAGCAGTGCCCATGGGGGCAGCTGTGTTAACGCTAATGAATTCACAGGGACTTTGCAGAGCAGGAATGCGAAAAAAGCAGAGGCTGGCTGAGAACATCCTCAGAGGAGCATGTGGGCCAATAGGGCAGAGGTAGGCAACACAGGCAGGAGTGGTGTGCACTGGGACCAGTTCCCAGCCAGGGAGGCTGATAAGGTATGTGCTGCATTTGGAGGGAAGATGAAGGCATGCTGAGACTATTCCTGAGTTGGTGCCTTGCAATTGTGTGTCCATAGAGCACAAGGTAACTACATGGTAACCATATGCATTATGCAGGATGGCAAATATCTTTCCTGGATGGGAAAGATTACACTACCTCATGCTGCAGCAGAGGTCCATGGGCAAGAAATCTCAACAATGAAATGTCCTAAGAATCACCAAGCTACAGCTTGTCGCCTGGATCATAAAGTCCAAGTCTTTTCCCCCCAGGAGACACTCAATTTAAAGCTTCTCCACCAATGCATAACTCTTCCTAATCTCATGTTACCTGGATCTAGCCAGGAGAGCGGCTCCCTGGGCTTCACAATGTAGGCAGCACTTGCCACAAAGTCACCCCCATCTGCAATCAGCAGGCTGTCCTCTGGAAGCAAGCAGTCCACATGGTGCAGCAGTTTCAGAGGGTTCAGGTGTTGTTCTGTTGGCACTTCTGCCTTCTCTCTAGGAGGAAAAAGTGTCATAATTTGAAACACATCTGTGAACAGGCGTATACTTTGCAAATCACAATGTTACTGAAGGGCAGGGCAAAGCAACAGCACCACTGCACATATGCACGCATATGGATAAAGACCATTGGTTAGTCACATTTCTAACCTGTTTTCTTTCTCCTTCATGCAATCAGCCTCCTTTAGACTTGTTTTCCAGTCCTGGGGACACGAATAACCCTTCAACTCTTGGCTCAAGTGCACTAGGAAGGAGCCAGCATCTCCTGTGGAAAAAGGGTTGTACAAGGCCTGAAAAGCTCAAGGTCTAGGAAAGAGGGAGGATGAAGCAAATGTATCCTCAACTTTAGGACACTGGCATGCCTTGAAACATCCTTTTCCTCCAGTAATTCAACCCATGACAAATACCCAGGACCATCTCGTAATCCCTTGGCAGCCCTCTCACCCTTTATGGTTATGTGGGGTGTCCAAAATAAATGTGCATTTTTCAGCAGTTGTTCCCGGTTCCTATTGACAGCAATAATTTTGCTGCGTTTGCTCAAGATACGTCCATATGACAGACGAAAATCACAGACTGTGCCTGGAAAGGAAAACCAGAGTTATGGAAAGACTTAAGAGATTAATCACACATGCACAAAACTCTTGCTCCCCTCCACAGTTCCCAGAACTGTTCCCCTTGGCATGCAGCTTACACAAGCCTTCTGGACCCAGCTACCTGCAAGAATGACCACATCTGCCTCCTTGAGTGCCTCATGGCGCTTCTGACGAATGTGTAATGGACTATTTTTTCCCAGCATGCCACGGGCCATGCCTCCCAGAAAGCAGGGAATCCCCAGTTCATCTAAAGCATCCCTGTAAAAATAGGAAAGGCAAGGAGAATCTTACTGTAGAGATTCCACTAGCATCAACCACCAACAGCCAACAGGAGATAACTTCTATCCCTTTCCCCTTTTCTATCCTTTCTATTCCTTTTCCCCATCCACCTCTTAATCTGAACTCATGTTCCCCTCTGATTTTAGTTCTGCTTTCCTTACTGATTTGGCTTACCAGGATACAGGCTACATTTCCTAATGTTGCTCTGAAAGTTCTGTAGTAACATCTCTAAATCAATTATACTGGACCACAAGCACACTGGAGGCAAGATGCAGAGAGGACTCAAGGAAAGCCCCAAACTGTGGCTGAATGCCTCCAAGAGCTAAGCAAACTCACCTGAGCTTCTTTACTGGTGTTGGAGGCAGGGTCACTTGGCTGCCAAGGAGAATGACTGGTTTCTTGGCTCGGCTGATTAGTTCCACACACTGTTGCACCTGCACAGAGGTATGCCCCAGTGAGGATCAGGCTGAGAACAAAGACCAAAGCTCTGGAGCAGTGTGGACACTCTTGCGGGTGAGGGACACTGTGCTGAAGAACTAGGAGGAAAGACCTACTAGTTCTGGGGGCAATGTATGTAGAAAAGAAGAAATCTCAGGGTTTTGCTGGTAGCAGTGGAGAATATGTCTTCTGGCCTCAGTTTGACCCTTTGCAAAGGTAAAACTGGATTGCCCTCTGTAGAAAATAGGTTGACTGTGTTTGCACCGTACAGCACCCCACCATAAGCAAACAGCCATGGTATGTTCTCATGACATCTAAATCAAGAGTGTTCTCTGTGGGGTGTTTTATTTTTGGGGAAGAAATCAAATAGAGAACTCATGTGTGGGATTGTTCTTGCTCACAAAATGTTGTCCAAGCAGGGAGACCAATTTTATTGTCAAATGAGGTAATCAGCTATGGAGACATTCAGCAAAAGGACCAAAAATGCTGATGCCCCTTGATTTCTTGATCTTACCAATGACTGCCCTTCCACCAATGCCAAAACAGCACTTTGGAAAGACAGTCATTTATTCCCTGTTTTTCATTTTAATTTTCAGCATCTCCAAAATGCATGATTAGGGTTGTTTTTGTTGCTGCTGTTGTATGTTTTTCACAAGTGGGCACTAACACCTGTTCAGTATGAGTGGTCTTTCCCAGTCGATTTTCTTGTATGTTCTAGGTGCCAATCAAAGGGGACAGGTTACAAGGAAATTGACAAGACAAGGCTGCCTCTTGGCTAATTTGCATACAGAGGCACAGGACCAGGAGATAAATAACATTGAGAGAGAGACAGAGGGACTTGGTAGCACAAACCAGAAGCACCAAAAATGGGGGACAAAAGCCAAATAGGAACACCCCAAAGGAGAGCAAATAAAAATCAACTTGGTGATGTGATCCTCCTGGTTTTAAGTGCTGAACTGATACTTCTGAATGACCCCCATCTTTTCAACACTTCCCTGATTCTCCAGCTACTGCAGAAAGAGGAGCTATTAACTCCCCCACTTTTTTGCAGCTTGTTTTTTGAGCAGTTCCTGATGCAGTTACTGCAGATGGAAGCTTAAAAAATCCAGTGGAAATGCATGCACATTTAATGGCTGGGAATAAACTGAGGAGAAATCTACATACCCGTATTAACTGCACCATTAGTGCAAGTGTGCAAATTCTCCCCCCATCTATTTCCTGGGCATTAACTTTGCATCCCTTTCTCTTCCATGTGCTTTCCAGCCCTCACATTGACACACATTTTCCCAATAGCTTAAAAAAAAGAACAAACAGAAACCCTTAGATGATGACAGAATGAGATGGAGTAATGTGGGCACCCATCCCAGCCGTACTTATGCCTGCTCCACTAAATGAGGCTGTATTTCTCCATCACATGCAGCTGTCTGGTCAGGGTATTTTTAAAAAACCATCAGGGAAGTGCTACAGTTTCTGAGGTACCCCCCACACCCAAAAAGGGGAAATGGAAAGGGATAGTGATTGGAGCAGGGAGGGGGCTGGGATGAAGAGACAGGAAGAGTTTCTGCTGCATAGTCTCCTTGTATAAATGCTGGAGCTGGCTAGAGGACTGAGGGGAATAAGAAACCATGACAAACAAGCCTGATCATCTGTCCAGTGTACTGTGGGATGTTCTGTGAATAACAAACCGACTGCATCTTATTTGCAGGATGGTTTAATGTGATGAGTCAACTTACCCATTAAGTGCTAGAGGGAAAAGGAAAGCCAAAGATACAAAGAAACTATGGGTGGGTCCACACATCACACTACCCTGGGAAAAAGCCAAGGTGGGCAGTTGTTCACTGAACAACATGGTACATCCAACAGACAATGGATGGCTTGTTCTCTCACTCCTTCCCATTCAGTCCTTAAGGTAGCTCTGACACACATCCCAAGGAACTTTAGCAAAAAAAAAAAAAAAAAAACCCAAAACATTTGCCTTTCACTTCCTGCTCCAGTCACTACTCCTTGTTCCTGGCCGTTTTTTTTTTTTTTTTTTTTTGGGTGCCTAAGAACTGAGCAATTTGGCTGACTGTTATTCCATTTTGCTTTCCAGCTTTATTGTTGGGGGGGGGTTGTCACAAAATGTGCAACAAGGTAATAATTTTTATTAATTTTTTGCCAGTCTTTCCCAAGTGCACATTTATAGTTGTCTGATACATGTAGTCTTGCCTGGGGAATTTCCTTGGCTGTTTCAGCTGCCAAAGGGAACTATAAAGGGAAGCCGGGAACAAGACAAGGTTACATATAAATTACACACATTAGCCAGGGACGAAGAGAAGCAACAGTTAAGAGAAAGGAGGGACCCAGTAACACAATTCAAAAACACCAAGAATGGGACAGGGGAAACAAATGTCTATGCATACCAAAAAGGATAGAGGACAGTATCTTCCCAGTGGCAAGGTGCTCTCTCAGTTTTCAGTTTAGAACTGAAACTTTTCAACATTCTCCCAGCTGCCAAAATCCCTCCTTTATGGAGTATTTAGGGCATCCTTCCAGAAAGGAACAAATAACCATCCAGTTTTGCCATTGGTGGAAGGGCAGTCCCTGATCAAATCATGAAATGCTTTTTTGCTGCCCTTGCTGAGTGGCTCTGCAGCCAACCAGTCTTTCAGGTTTGTATGACATGACAACCTGTTGTGGGCAAGAACAGCCTCATAACAAGTCAGAAGTTCTTGGCATGGCATGTTCCTGAAAAATAAGCCACCTCATGGAAAACCTCCAGGTTCAGGTGGCGTAACAACCTACTGGTTGCCTATATTGGGTGGTTTCATTGTGTGAACCAGTCAATACTGGCTGCAAATCAAGACAGAAATAATAAATAAGACACACTCAGCTGCTTACTTTTCTAACAGGAGTCGTGACTCCCTTGCTATACTTCTCTAAGAGACTCACCTGTTCCTTTGTGGCCTTTGGAACGCTCACTGGCAAGGGTGAAAAGTTTTGCACCTCCCATGCCCCAGCAAAGAGGTTCATCAAATATCTGCGCAGATACCTAGGTGAGACAAAGCAAATGTGACCACTGAAAGCAAGAGATTGCCAGAGGCATGGCTGCAATGTACAGGACTGTAGCACAGAAAATACAAAAGCTCAAGAACCCTTGCTGTCAGTTTCCTGCCCCAAATATAGGTAGTTACCAACCACCAAAAACCCCCTAAGAACCCTGATGTGGCAAAGTGCAGAATATTGCAAGCCAAGAGGGCAAAAATCTGCACTTCCCTCCTCAGCATTATACACAACATTGAATCAAAGAATTGCTGTACCTTACAGTGAATGTGCACATGACTTAATTAAAAGTTGGAGAGGACTGATTAGAGAAAACTACAAGGCCTCTTTAGGAATTGTAATATAGTATAGGCATCACCTCTTTCTCTTAGTAGTTTACTGTTTAAGCTTTGTTTGCAAAACTATCTTCTTTTCTGCTATAATCTTTTTACACTATCTGATAGATGTTGAACACAACTGTGAGCACAAGGAACTTGAGTAGGAAAGAGCCTACATTGGAGGGGAAAGACGTCTGAAGTGTTTAAAGTGGTAAGACTTTTATTTTATAAATTCTATTTTTATAAATTTCTAAGACAAATGATAGTTAATAATTTTAAAAATCCAAGTGTAGCCTTTCTGGCTGCACCAGACACTGTGTTCACTTGTGGGGAGAGCACCAACAGCCAATTTAATGAGAGAAGGGCAAACTATACCTACAGGTGAGCAGCCTCTAGGAAGTATTGAGACACTGACACAATTTGCACGCCACAAAGCAAATGGGGAGGTATTTAAGCCATGATTGTGGGGACATGCACAGCATGCAAAATGTTCTCACTTACTGTAAACATCCTCAAATTGTCACAATCTGAGGTTGTTGGTGTGATGTGTAAACCAACCACAAACCATGGTTTAGCCCTAAACAACCCAGCTGTCTGGGTTCACATGTCATACTGACAACCTCTGATCACAAGCTGTTTACAATAAGCAGAAGCTGTTTGTGCAGTGCATGTGTTCTGGCAAATCATGGGTTAATTAACCTACTATCTACTGCCATACATGCAAACTGCATCTGTGAAATTATGGGAAGGATCATGGCTCAAGCTCCAATTCTTGAACATGGACTAAAGAAGGGAATCAAAAGTAATCATAAGCTAATATTCCCAACATTTGATAAAAACCTAGCATGAGTATAAAATTTAGGGAGAAATGAAGTATTAATCCAGTTTGTGACAGAAATGAGCTTGTGAAATATTATTAGGCTTAATTACAGTTTTAGAAGACGCATATATGCAAAAAGCCTTTAACCTTTTCAAAGACCATTCACTATGGGTGTTATTTATGGCTATGTGAATATACCCATTTATTTTTATTTGTTGAACCATTCAAATATATTTACACACTGTATTTCAAAGATCATAGAATCATAGAATAGTAGAGTTGGAAGGGGCCATAAATGCCATCAGGTCCAACCCCCTGCTGGTGCAGGACACCAAGTTACACCATCCTACTCTGTTGGCTGCCCAGTTTCTTTTTGAATATCTCTAGTGTGGGAGAGCCCACCACCTCTCTGGGCAGCTGGTTCCACTGTTGTATTGCTCTGACAGTGAGGAAGTTTTTCCTGATGACCAGCCTGAATCTGGGTTGTCACAACTTGGACTGATTATTCCGTGTCCTACACTCTGTCATCAGCAAGAAGAGATCTTGATCTTCCTCTTTGTGACAGCCTCTGAGGTATTTATACAGGGATATCATGTCCCCCCTCAGTCTTCTCATCTCAAGGCTGAACATGCCCAGTTCCCTCAGTCTATCCTCACAGGGCAGTGTTTCCGAACCCTGGATCATTTTTGTCGCCCTCTGCTGGACCTTATCTATTATTTCTGCTTCTTTCTTAAATCTTGGTGCCCAGAACTGGACACAGTATTCCAGATAAGGTCTGACTAGTGTGGAGTACAGAGAAACTACTACTTCTTGTGAACTGGAATACATCTGTTAATGCATCCCAAAATAGCATTTGGCCTTTTGGTGGCTGCATTGCATTGTTGGCTCATATTTATCCTATTGTCCACAATTACTCCAAGATCTTTTTCAGTTCTGTTGAGTCATGCGTTCCCCATCTTGATGCATTTGGCATCTTTTTCCTAGGTGAAAGACTTGGCACTTGTCCTTATTGAATCTCATTCTGTTGCTTTCATGTACAGTCTTAAACCCACTTACAAATAAAGAAATTGGACACAAGCAAATATAAATATAGAAAGATGATTTTTCTCAGAATTAAGGAATTGAAGCCAATTCTGAGGCTATTGAGAATGGAACAAATATGATCTTAAAACTTTCTCAAAGGTCTCATCTGAGAATGTATAAGGTCTAAACCACAGGAGAGAGTTCTGTGATTTAAGGGCTCCAGTCAAGAAAGTCCTGCCTCCTTTATGTGCTAATCTTACTGTTCTAACCAGGAGACATATTCTGATCTAAGTATACTGGCCACCTTAGTATGAGTGAATGCAGTTCTTCAGGTAACCTGGTCCCACATCATTTAAAGCTTTACTGGTCAAATAACCAGCAGCTAGAAATAAATTGCCAACCAATGTAATTGACACAAAAGAGGTGTCACAAAACAGATTTTCTGGCTTTCATCAGCACTTCAGGAAGCCACTTGAAATTTCTGAGCCAGCAACTTACCAAATAAAAGTTCTCCTGATTAGGGGGCAGTGAGATTCAAACTCACTTACCAGTTAACAATCTTTTCTGTCAAACTCTTGGGAGTATCTTTCTTGAACAGCTCTCTTTCCACCAAATGATAGGGATATAGAACATCCAAAGGTAACTCCACAAATACAGGACCTGCAAGACAAGTCAAAAGTTTTATAAAGTCAGGTTGCTTACTTTTAAGTGTTGTTCTTCCAGTGATCACCTGTATAGTCACACATTTCGGCTTTGTACCTGTACAGAGCCTGTTGTCAGGAAGACTTCCAAGTTAGACTCATTCTGGCAGGAACCCTTCCCCTTCTAGGAGAGGTTTCTGCCCTTTCCCCTAGTTCCTTTGAGACCAACATTGTGGCCTTGGAACTGAGGGGAGGCCAATAAACAGCCAACCCATACCCGATAGATACAGGACCATATGAAAGACATGGTACTGAAGCTGGATGGCATCACCAAAGGGTCAGTGGGCGGGTTGTGTGAATGCATAGATGTCCACTCAAAGAATGACAGTTACTGGTAAGCAACTTGACTTTTTTTTCATGATCGCTCTGCATCACACATTTGACTAGCAAACTTACCTTGAGTTGGAGGTAGGCAGGTGCAATCAGTGGAGGAACTTGGTAACAATCTTGTCTACTACAAATATGAAGCTATTAGTGCCAGATGAAGATTGACATTGCTGCTTTGCAGAGGGATGCCCACATGCAGTGTTGTAGAGGTCACCAGGACCCGTGTAGAGTGTGCTCTGGGCCACTCAGGGAGCTGTAGTCTTGCCAGATGATAGGCAAGCACAACGGTCTTGACCACCTGCTGTGTGAGTTGTTGGAAACTAACCAGCTCACCCTTGGACCTTTCATCATAGCATATTGACAATCTCTGGGACCAGTGAAAGGACTTGGTATGGGACTGATAGAATGCCAGCTCCCTGCAAACATGCAGGGTGTGTTGGATGGATTCCATTGGGTTCAGCCATGTTGGGAAGAAGGCCGGCAAAACAATGTCCTGGTTTAGGTGAAATGGTGATGTCACCTTAGGGAGGAAAGAGGGCCCTGGGCACAGTTTTGTAAGTGCCTGTAAAACCACTGACAGGCTCCAGCTGGGAAAGCAGGAGCAGAGTTGTGGGATGAAATTCTGCAGCCCCCCGAGGAACTGCATGACAGTGGATGAGAAAGAACTGAAAGACCATTGATCAGTGGATGGAATGATGAGACCACTGGTGGATGGATGCCTGGTCTCATGGAATCTCATGGAAAGATGGATGAAAAGGTGCTTCTGGACTGACACGTGCCAAGAACAATAAGCATGAATGAACCAGAACTGGAGCAGCCACATCTGTAGCCTGGAAAACAGGATGACTATGACTGTCCCCGCAATAAGCCCGAGGCATTGTACCTGCCACATCAATTTTGAGGACCAATTGACCTGCTGCTCTATCAGCTGGGAGGCAAACCTACACTGTTGATGAGTTGAGTCTTACTTATTTACTTATTTATTTGACTTGTATGTGGCCCCAGTAGTCATAGGCTCTCCTGAGTTTTGCCCCAGTGTAAAGGCTTGACTGGGAAGGAGAAAAGATAGCTATTTCACAGAAGGCAGACACCAAGAAAGCCTAGGAGATCACAGGTATGACACACCAAATCCAAAAGTTTATTTCAGGATAGGGCAACCAGCAGCCACTCATCCAGGTAGGGGAAAACTTGGACCCCTTGCACCCAGGGATGAGCACAAGATAACAGCCATGTGAGAACTTCTGGGGAGATGGCGACTTGCTGACAGCATCTTCTTGGTGCTCTGTACCTTATCTCATTTAGATATTAATAAATCGCCTTTGAGAGTGTTTCTACTTCTCTGAATGACAAGTGGGCTGTATGACTTTCAGCGAGATGGCCAGATAAGGTAAACTGAAATGTGTTATAGAGTGGATACCCCATATTTTTTCCCCAAGCTCTTCTTTTGTTGTAATAGTAGAAGATTCTGTAAGGAAACTGTGAAGAATTTATTTTGTGGAATGAAGACGTTGATGCCTTGGAAGTCAAGGATTGGGCAGAAACTGCCATCCATCTTTAGCATGGTAAAGTATTGTGAGTAAAACCCATAGCAAAGATCAGAATGAGGCATGGATTGGATAACCCCTTTTGACAGCAACATAACTACTTCCTCCACAAGGATGTTGGGATGGCAGTGTCAACCACATAGAACTGAGAGGTACCAAGGTCTTGAATTTAAGACCTTAAATGGCTGCTGGTGGATGGATCAGGAGTACTAACCCCTAGGTTGGTAAGAGGAGGGAGCCTCAAGTCCACTTATTCAATCCACTTCATGCGTCACTTGATGAAGAGGCACGAAGCCCATCTTCTTGGCTGTTGTCCTAGCCTTGTGGACTGCATCCATCTGTGCGGGTGTTAAAGAGCCTCTCTCCATCAAAGGGCAAATCCCCAATTCTGAAGTGAGTCTTCTGGGAAAGACTTGCAGCCCGAAGCCAGGCATGGCTCTGGATCACTATCATGTTAACCAGAGCCTTTGAGTCACAGTCAATGTGCTGGAAAAATGGAGGGCCTCCAATTGAAACACCCAAGCCAAGTCTCAGTATTCCTCTGAGAGGTGCCATGCTAGGAAACCCATCTTCTCCCAGAGGAACATTTGGAAGTGGCCCATGATAGCTTTGTAGTTTGAAACATGGGAGATCTACATGGGGGAACGAATGAGGCCAGGGACTTAGAGGCACAGATCAGTGTCAACCCCCGAGAAGTTGAGGAGCTCCTCAGGACACGGGACATCACAAAACCCTGATGGGTTACACCCAAGGGTACTTCAGGAGTTGGCAGGGGTCTCATGTGCCTTATGGCCTCCATTTTTGAGAACTTGTGGAGAATGGGTGAGGTTCCAGAGGACTGGAGGGCGGCATCAGTGGTCCCAATTTTCAAAAAGGGTAGGAGAGGGGACATGGGAAATTACAGATCGGTGAGCCTTGCGTACATTCTAGAAAAGACAATGGAAAGGCTCATAAGACGAGAGATCTAGTAACTGTAGATAGGGAAGAGAGGTTGGCAACCATGCAACATGGCTTCTGCAAAAATAGGTTCTGCCAGATGAACTTTGTGGAATTCTATGACAAGGTTTTAAGGTGACTAGATGGAGGGGATGCAGTGGATGTTGTTCATCTGGATTTCAGCAAGGCCTTTGACAAAGTGCCGCATGATATCCTGGTTGAGAAATTCAGGAGTTTTGGGATAGACCGATGCACTGTCCGATGGATTAGGGCATGGTTGATGGACCAGAAGCAGAGGGTAACTATTAGTGGGGAATCATCCGGATGGCGGCCAGTGATGAGAGGGGTCCCCCAGGGTTCTGTCCTGGGACCAATTCTGTTCAATCTTTTCATCAGTGACCTGGAATAGGGGGTAACCAGTTTGCTGATGAAATTCACAGACAATACTAAAATGGGTGCAGTGGCCACAACTGAGGTGCAGGTAATCCGGATCCAGAAGGATCTGGACAGACTAGGGAAGTGGGCAGGGAACAACAGGATGGCGTTCAGTGTGGGTAAGTGCAAGGTCTTGCACTTGGACATAGGAATGGGTGTCATAAATACAGGTTAGGGGGGCAAGTGGCTGAGGAGCAGCACTTGTGAAAGGGGACTCAGGGTACTGGTTGACTGCAGGTGAAACATGAGTCAGCAGTGTGATGTGGTGGTCAAGAAGGTGAATGCTATCCTTGGTTGCATAGCCAGAAGCGTGGCTTCTAGATCAAGAGAGTTACTACTGCCACTCTACATGTCTCTGGTGCACCTGTAACTGGAGTTTGTGTTCAGTTCTGGGCTGCACATTACAGGAAGGATATAGCCAGGTTAGAATCAGTGCAGTGTAGGGCCACAAGGATGGTGGCCAGAATGCAGGGAAAGCTGTAAGAGGAGAGACTGAGGAAACTGGGTCGTTTCAGCCTGGAGAAGAGGAGGCTCAGAGGGGATCTGTTGACGACATACAGGTATGTGAGGGGGTGTCACACAAAGGTGGGTAGAGACCTGTTATCTCCTACAGAGGAGGGCAGGATGCGCTCCAATGGAGTGAAGCTCAGGGAACAAAGGTTCAACTTGAATGCCAGGAAGTACTTCCTGACATTTAGGACCCCTAGAATATGAAATGAGTTTCCACGGGAGGTGGTTGAGGCCCCATTGGTGAGGGTGTTCAAGGACAGGCTGGACATGCACATGGTAGGCATGTAATGAGTGGAACCGGCTGTAGCCTTGGATCAGACTAAATGGCCTGGGAGACCCCTTCTGGCTTGCTCTGTTGTTGTTCTTTTTAATTTTTTCTAGATACAGAGCTAGATCTATGCTACTGATGCGTAAATCCACTTTATTTATTATTTATTTATTCAATGTATATTCCACAATTCTGCTTTGCCAATGACTCCAGCCAATGTCCCTCTCGGTCAGCCTGTGTTGAATGCTCCCACTTCTAACAACCCTGTGCTGACTCCAACATGACCAAATCCAGCACAGGACTGGGATCTTACATGCCATGACCTGATACATGCCCTCCAGATGCTTGGATGTTGGCTGCAGTGGCTGCAGCTGAGAAGAGTGGGCAGGAATGTATCAACAAGGGCACTACTTCCTCTGTTTGGACAGTGTCAAACTGGATCTGTCCTTCTCTGAATGCTGCTGTATCTCCTGTCCAAGAGACACATCATCTGAAGGATCTCCTAAAGGAAGCAATGAGGATGGAGTATCATACTGCAGGGATCAGGAGGCTGGCAGGCAAGGTGGTGGAGGACAAGACACCAACACTGATGCTGCATTGCAACCTTCTGGTCTAGAGCCTGGGAAGGCAAGGTGGCGATTTGGAGTGGGTGGTTGATGCCATGGGTCTGAGCACCTGTTCTCCTCCTGGTACTTTAGGCATTTGTCATGAGTCAAGGTTCCTCCTTTGAATAAGCACCAGCCAGAAACTATTTTCCTTGCAAAATGTCCTTTATTGCTTCCCAGTACTAATCACCCAGAACAGAACTCTGAGCATGCACAGAGCAGTTTGTTGAACCCAATCTAGAGTTTACCTCCAAGAATTCTCCTTATGGACATGACAGAACTCCATCCTCTCAGCAGGGGGAAGGGGCTTTCTTTAAATTAGTACACCTCATTCAGTTGGGCCTCCCACCTCTGCTGCCACATCCCCATGGGGTTGAGCACAATGGGCATCTTCTGCATCTGAAAATTCCTCATACTCAGAGGCCCAACAGCTGTACATCTTGGCCATTCCTAGGAACTGCCTGGCTCAGCAAAGTCGCTGGCCTTGAGATTATTACATCCTCCTCTCTCATCTCAGAATCTCGACCTAGACCATCCTCTGCAGTCCCACTGTAATCTCCTTCAGTTGCTGATTCTGAAAAATCTGAGAGGCAGTCAGCAGTCCATGAAAGTGATTGCCCAAGGTTGGTACCCTTACTCCCAACAGGTTGGCAGTGGAGGCATCCAGATGGCCTCTTGGTCCCAAGCAGCAAGAGGAGATCTGCAGCATGGGCAGTGATCAGAGGCACAGGACAACACTGGAGAATAGTCGCTGGTACTACATTGAGAGATGGTAGCAGCCAGTGGGCAAAGTAATGGCAGTGGAGGTAGTGGCCCTCAGCATGGAGACTGTTGGCTCTGGTTCCAGTACAGATGCACTCAATGCTGGTGGGGAATAGTGCACCCTGGGCTGCATCTTGTGTTTGTCCTTCCCCGAATCTGCCATTATTTTGGCCTTCTTTATTTATTTATTTTATTTATTAAAACATTTTTATGCCGCCCCATTCGCCGAAGCCTCGGGGCGGCTTACAACATAGATAAATGTTGTCAGCTTTCAAGCCCATTCAAGCCCAAATGTTCATCTGAACATTTGGAAACAGCCATGGATGGCATGCATGGTGTAAGCATAGCCTGGGAGGTAGATGGGCAGTCTGTTGGCACCAATAAGGCCAAATCAGCAGCCTGACGAGTACAGCTCCAGACTTCAGACCTGAGTCACCAAGCACAGTTTTTCTGAGCCTGTTTGGTGAAGACCTGGCAATGTTGACAAAGGTGCCCCTCTCCAAGGTAGAAGGGGCACAAAGAATGCCCATCAATAGGAGGGAGATGTCTTCTATAGCTAATATACTTCCAAAAAAGGACACCTTGAGTGCAATAGTGGAAGAAAGGAGAAAAGAAATAGAGGAACAAAATGTTGAGGCATGGGAGAGATGGATGATATTAGGTTTTTTTGCAGTGGGTGTTGGGGAAGGGTTAGGATAGGGCAAAAGTAGAAATGCTAAGCAGAAAGGTTAGAAACATGAGAGAGAAATGGGTTGAAAAGGCAAATACTGAGAAAGGAAAGTCCCAAGACATCCACAATGGTGGTCAGAAGAGAACTGGGAAAAAGGGCAGGGACCCTAGATATACCAGCGGAGGTGGGAGAGGAGGAGTTCCTGTCAGAGCGAGTCTAGCTTGGAAATCTTTCTGACAACAAGCCACACGCAGGCAGTGTCCATATGTGTGATGCACAGAGACCACAAAGAAGCACCATAGCCAAGTGAGTAAAGTAAGAGCTAGAGAGACATTGGAAAGGTAGGTTGTTATCCACACATCGCTAGCCATCAGTGTTTTCATAAGAGCATCAGGGTTCAGATGTTAGGCAACCCCCTCCCCCACTGGGGGGCAGGAAGAAGGGAGCTGCTTCCTTGATACAATATTGCAATACCAGGGCAAAAGCATCTCTTTTCAAAGTACATCCAAAGCACATGTTTTATAGACATTAAGTTCCAAAGGGTAATTTGTCTCCAATTTCATGGCTGAAATAAATGGAGAACCAAACCTGGAAATTCTCAAATTCTTAAACCTAATGGAACAATAAAATAAATGCATGCTATCATCTGCTCTGGCCTTTGTTATTTTATTTATGCCTTAGTCTAAGCACAAAAGTGACAGCAGCATTATTCTAAGTGAAGGAGCTATTGACCATCAAGGCCCATGCCCACAAATAGCTTCCACTTAGGTAAAACCCCACTACTCAACAGCTGAAATCTGGACTAGAAGAGCCTCTTTGTAAGCCAGTGGCAGAGTGCCATACCTGGAGTGTCACACTGGGCAAAGGCAATCGCTTTTCGCAGCACAGGGGCAATATCTCGGACAGTCTTCACTGAAGCACAGAATTTGCAGAGTGGTTTGAAGAGGGACAACTGATCAATGTCCTGGAGAGCTCCTCGGCCCTGAGTTGGAGGTGGAAAGAAAAAGGTGAGTGATCACTCTTGCACTTAGTCCTACGCAGATACAGCTGCTTGCAGATATGACATCTATTAGGCACACAAGCAAATAGAACAGAGATGCCACTGGGCAGAGGTGGTGGTTTAATGAAGAACAGTGGTGGTTTAATGAAGAAACGCCAAAGCATAATTAGAACAGTCAGGCACCATGTCAAGATCCTTCCTTCTTCTACAACTCCAGTAGCTGGGGCACCCTACCTTCTGCAGTGTGGATGCTGCCCCTCCAATCAACAACACAGGAGACTCTGCCATCTGGGCATTTTTCATAGCTGTCACAGTGTTTGTCACTCCAGGTCCTGCTGTCACTACAGCAACTCCCACTGTCCCTGCAGCAGAAAAATGCAAGGAAAGTTGTCATTCTGCATCTCTCCCTATTTGGCAAAGAAAGAAACAGGAACATACAAGGTACCTGAGAGCCTGGCCACTGCATCTGCTGCAAACACAGCAGTTGCCTCATGCCTTGTGTCTATAATACGAATGCCCATCTTTTCACTGGCCACCAGAATAGGTGAAATGTGTCCACCAACCAATGTGAACAGGTAGTGCACACCATGAGCTTTCAGCACTTCTGCCACAATCTCTCCACCATGCCGAGTGCTCTTAGGGTTTACCTGAAAGAGACAGGGAGACACAAAGTGAATACTCCAAAAATCAGCAATGATGTGTTTTACAAAACCCACTCGGGAAACATTTTCAATAATGTGCATGGGGTTCTGAGAAGCACCTTTAGCAGCAAAATTGTTGGGGTTGCAGCGGGGCTCATATTGTCCCTGGATGCCCTCACTTTCCACATGTGGATAGTCTATGGGCACAAGCCCATCCACCCAAAAACAAAAAATCAAGCCAATAAGGGTGTTTTGGGGGACAACCTCTTAATTCCTCTTTTCCAGGAGGATCCTCAAGGGTTTTTTCTTGCTGGTGATCAGAACTTTGCCACTGACCCTTAGTTGCTAGCATCTGAGGAAGTGGTAAAGGTTGTGGGGAGGAGGGATGTCCAGTTTGTGGGGTGCATTCACATGTGCCAAACATTGTCAATGGGAATCCCTCCCAGTTTTGCAGGTTTTCCCCAGGCTAAAAGTAGGGGGATACCTGCAAAATGGTGGCAGCTAGGTACACCTGTTCTCCCCATAAGAACCAGGAAATCACAATATAAAAATAGGTGGAAAGGCCCCTTTCCACAAAATGCTATCTTGCTGCCTAGGCAAACAGTTGCCTAGTCCTGACCTGTCAAATCTGACAGCTCCTTGTTAAGGGGAGAGTAAGGGTGAAAATAATGACCTGCAGCCTGCAGTAGCACTGTATGGGGGAGGGCCAATATTTATCCCAGGGTACCTTTTGCTCTATTTGCACAAATAAAAACATAGAAACAGAGCAAGACAGAAGGGGTCTCCCGGGCCATCCAGTCTGACCCCTGGCTCCAGCTGGTTCTGCTCAAGACATGCCCACCATGTGCATGTCTAGCCTATCTTTGAACCCCTCACCAATGGGGCCTCAACCACCTCCTGTGGAAGCCCATTCCATACCCTTGGGCTCCTAACTGTCAGGAAGTACTTCCTGGCATCTAAATGGAACCTTGGTTCCCTGAGCTTCGCTCCGTTGGAGTGCATCCTGCCCTCCTCTGCAGGTGAGAACAGGTCTCTACCCACCTCCGTGTGATACCCCCTCACATACCTGTATGTTGCCAACAGATCCCCTCTGAGCCTCCTCTTCTCCAGGCTGAAGAGACCCAGTTCCTTCAGTCTTGCCTCATACAGCATCCCCTGCAAACCATCCACCATCCTTGTGGCCCTACACTGCACTGACTCTAACCTGGCTATATCCTTCCTGTAATGAGGGGTCCAAAACTGCACACAATACTCCAGTTGCGGGTGCACCAGAGTCGTATAGAGTGGTAGTAATACCTCTCTTGATCTAGAAGCCACGATTCTGGCTATGCAACAAAGGGTGGCATTCACCCTCTTGACCACCGCATCAAACTGCTGATTCATGTTTAGCCTGCAGTCGATCAGCACCCCGAGATCCCTTTCAGAAGTGCTGCTCTTCAGCCACTTGTCCCCTAACCTGTACTTATGACACCCATTTCTATGCCCCAAGTGCAAGACCTGCCCACTTCCATAGTCTGTCCAGATAATTTTAGATATGGAGTACCTGCTCCTCAGTTGTGGCCACTGCCCTGGTTTTAGTATCATCTGCGAATTTGATCAGCAGACTGTTCTTCCAAGTCATTGATGAAAAGATTAAACAGGATCGGTCCCAGGACAGAGCTGGGGGGACCCCGCTTGTTACTGGCCACCATCCTGATGATTCCCCACTAATGGTTACACTCTGCTTTCGGTCAGTCAACCATGCCCTAATCCAGTGATGGCAAACCTCTTAGAGACTGAGTGCCCAAAGTGCAACTCAGAACCCAGTTATTTATTGCAAAGTGCCAACACTGCAATAAAACCTGAATTTGCTGACCACCAGTACAAGGTGGCAACATTCCACTGGCCACCAGGTTTTGGCCGGCCCTGAAAAAGGCATCTGAGTGTATTTTCTACCTTTCCTACCTTCTGCTAAAATCACAGTCAAAGGAAATCCCTGGCAGCTCACTGACTGGCCGTGCGAAAGCTCAGCGAGTTGCAGCTAATGAGTCGTGGCTAATTGCCTGGCATCCTTAATCTTTCCAAACATGTGCATGGCTGTTGGGGCAATCGCATGCTGACAGAGAGGGCTCTGCATGCCCCTTCGGGCACGCATGCCATAGGTTTGCCAACACTGCCCTAATCCATCGGACAGTGCATTGATCTATCCCAAAACTCCTCAGTTTCTCAACCAGGATATCATGGGGCACTTCGTCAAAGGCCTTGCTGAAATCCAGGTAAACCACACCCACTGCATCCCCTCCATCTAGCCACCTCGAAACCTTGTCACAGAATTCCACAAGGATTGTCTGGCAGGACCTGTTATTGCAGAAGCTGTGTTGTGTGGCTGCCAGCCTCCCTTCCCTATCTAGCATCACTAGGTCTCTTGCTATTATGAGCCTTTCCATTGTTTTTCCTACAATGAACGTAAGGCTAACTGGTCTGTAATTCCCCATTTCCCTTCTAGTACCTTTTTTGAAAATTGGGACCACTGACGCCTCCCTCCAGTCCTCTGGAACTTCACTCATTCTCAACAAGGCCTCAAAAATGGAGGTCAGCGGGTATGAGAGAACCCCTGCCAACTCTTGAAGTACTCTTGGGTGTAACCCATCAGGGTCTGGTGCCTTTGTAACTCCCAATGCCCTGAGGAGCCCCTTGAATTCCAGGGGGGTGACTCTAATCTGTGCCCCTAAATTCCTGGCCTCATCTAATCTCCCATGCAGATCTCCCCCTTTCTGCTTTGGGGAGAACACAGAGGAAAAATAGTCATTTAGCATCTGTGCCTGTTCCCTCGTATCAGTCACTGGATCCCCTTCCTCCTTATTGAGCGGTCCCACTACTTGTCTCCCCTTCCTGGATGGAACAGTTTGGATTATAAAAACCATGAATGCAGTTATTTGTACACATAATTGGTCTAAATATTTTTTAAGGGAGGACCATGGACAGCCCTTCCAAGGTACCGGTAGGGGTCCTTGGAGGGGTGTTTTGTGGATGCACCTATTAGAAAAGTAAAAGAGGGCTTGACAGCCTGCTATCATGATCTGAGATAATATTTTAAAAGAAGGAACAATCCAGTTGTGGTGAGCATGAAATCACACGTGGGAGATGCAGAGGGTGCCAAGCACTTGGGCACTTTGGGGTGGCCAGCAATGGTAGCCTCTTGCTAGCTGCTTGGGAAGGGATGCAAGGTTGTTGTTTTTTTTTTTTTTTTTTTGCCACTTTCGCTTAGTGACACTGTAATGTTTTGGATTGCCTCCTGGTGGGTCATGTCATCTGGGTTTGCAAAACACAGCAAGCCACCATGGGGAAAAGAAACCCTAGAAGCAGCCCTGGCATGTTAGGGTAGCTTATAAGCCACACTTAGGCCACCCTGTGTTTGGACAATATTTTAAGCCTTCATGGCTTTAAAGCCATGGGGGCTTAATGTGTCATGCAAACCAAGTCAATGTAACTGAGTCTCAGGGAACACACATCCACCAAGAGCAAGAGAAGCAGACATGAGTCTAGTTTTGATTAAGTCATTTAAACTCTGCCCAGTGTGTTTTGCTTCCCTATCAATTGTGTATTGCAAGTTACAAGTAGGCAGCAACTAGTTTCTCCTTTACCTGGTGCCAGAGCTGATAGATCAGCCCCAGTTTGTGTGCAGCCCCAAGAAGAATCACTGCGAGGATTCCAAAAAATGGCAACAGCCATGCTGAGGCACCTTCCAGGACTGAGGTGGCAGCAATCATATCAGGGTTCATTCAGGGTCTGCTAAATATGCTGTCCTGTCCCAAAAGGAAGACATGACACATGTGTCATTGTGTAACCTGCATGCCTCATACATATCAGACTTGCTTTAGAATTCTATTCCATATAAATACTCTCCTTCTCAAGTTTTATTTCAAGGTCACTAAACATGCTGGAAAATGCAAAAATAATGTAGCATAAACTCTGTCAAACACAATTCAGGTACCAATTCATCAAATAAATATTGCCATGTACTAAGAGATGTGGGTGGTTCTGGGAGTGACTGATCAGCTACTTTAATTCCCAAGAACAGAAAGTGAGCTGAAGCAACATGGGCCTAGAAAAGTGGGCAGCAAAAACTGACACATGGCCATAAATGAAGCGAAACCAGTGCTAGGTACCAAAAGAATGCAGGGCTCAAGCTGAGAAGATAGTGGGGGGGGGGGGCTGGTTTTGTATCTTTATTTCTTTTTTTTAGCACAGGTTTGTCTATGCTAATTTATGAATGCTCTAAAGTCTATGTGTGCCTGCAAAGGTCTCCTAAGGATATCCCTATTGTATGAACAGGGAAGAGAAAATATTTGATTTCAGGATAACTAAGACAGAAAGATTCAAGAAAGGGGGCAGTAGGAGGTAAAACACATGTAGGAAAAAATCCAACCAATCCAGGGTGCTCAGACACACAGAGATCATCATATAGCAGGGCAGCTGGCCTCTCAGAGATCTGTTGCTCTAAATGAAAGATTTGAGGCTCCAGTCCTAGTAGGCTGCCCCCTAACACTGATTCTGATGGGAACACCATTTGATTAAGAATCTGGATAGCTTCTGCCTGTTAGAATAGACAACACTGGCCTGGAAGGACAACAAATGGAACCTGGCACAGGGCAGGTTTCAATGTTCCTAAGCAGGAGGTAAAAGCATTAGTTGCATTTACCTTCCAATGCTACTCTTCTATGATTCTCTCAATTGGCTGATTTAATTAGGTCCTTATCAAAAAGACACTGCAACATCCAGTATACATGAAATACCTTTTTCCCCTGAATTAAACATACTCTTAAGTCCATTACTTCTTCTGAAATAGATAACAATGAAGCAATTAGGCAAATTGGGGCGCTTCAATTCCTTATTCTAGTCTTGGTTAGACCATATAATATTTATTCACCAATAATATTTATACACGTAGAATGCATGCTGATGTAGCTCTTCAACCTCAATCAATACTTCCAGTAACACAGGCAGCTCTGAAGCTGCAAAAGCAGTAGGGCCAAACCTAGATTCTAATACCTGTTTCACCTGCACATCTTTGCCATACAGCCATGGTTGGTATTTTAAAGATTGCCACAAAGTCGAAAATGGCAAAAAGTTATTGTCAGGACCAACAAGCTAATCCAAGGTAAAAATCAGCCTGACTATCCAAATCTGCCAAACCAACATTTTCTTCCTTATCCAAATTAATCCATGAAATTTGTTTTGCTTGTGAAAATAAGTAAACTGCAACTCATATAAAAATATACTCCACACCTCTCTAACTGCCATAATTGTAGGGGGCACGTTATTTGTTCTGGTATAACAAGAACCCAGTGCAATACATCTGAGAAGAGGATTCAAACATAAAGACTTCAGAAATGATCAAGGAGAAGAGTATAGTCTAAGTGGAAAAGACCAAAATCTAGTACAAGTGAACATATAAGCCTGATGATATAAGGAAAGATCAGGGAAACCAAATCCACCTTCTTTACGCAAAAGCTGCATTCTTTTCAAAGATATTTGTGGCAGAGTGGAACCCCATAAAAATTTACAAAACTAGGCTTCTGAAAATATTTGCCAGGTATAAATAAAGGAATACCACACAAAACATAAACAATTTGGGGTATTCAATCAATCAATCAGTCAATCAATCAATCAATCAATTCATTCTTTATTTGGTCATTGAGCAGCAAATAAAACACAAAATTACAGTTAGTTAAGAAAAATACAGTTGTTCTAAAATAACAGTTAAAGATAAGGGAAAATGCAGTTATCTTACAACGGTTAGAGTTAATTCTACAGTGGACTGTACAAACTATTGAGCAGTACATGGTTGTGGTCAAAGAAATAAAATCAGATTGATCCAATAAAAGCATCTTATGATAAAATAAATCAGAATGGCCAGGATATTTCGAAAAGAGCAGGAATAACAATTTCTGGTGAACATCTGCATAGGGAAAACGATATAGAATAACATGCTTCAACAATTCAATTATTCTCCCTCACATATTCTCTGTTCTAAGTGGATTTTTTTGGTATCTCCCTTCAGTTACAGCTGATGAGAGGGCATTGAATCTAACTAAGGAAAAAGTCCTTCTAAATTTTGGGACCTTTATTCATTTAATAATTCATTTAAAACTTGTCTATACCATCCCCTCACAGATGTCTCGGGATGTTTTTCAACAAATTAATACAATAAAATAAAAATAGAAATAGAAATAACAGTTGCACGGCATCTGATATTAAAATAAAACAGGTTAACAATTAAAATACTTGAATCAGACACACTGATTATAGCTAGACCTCTCTTTACCATTCTTATACTGCTGTTTGGAATTGGTTGACTTTTGTGGAGGTTTACACTTAACATGGTGAACATCAGCAGATCGTTGTTTCATGTCAGTATAATTTGTTGGAGGAATGGGTTCTGCCCCAGGCAGTGATGTTGCTGCTGCCTTGGAGACAATCTTTATCCTGATTCCATGTGGTTCCTGGGGTAAAGATTTGCCTAAAAGGCTGGAATGTGCTTCAGTTATTGGGTATATTAAGCAACACTTGTTCATGCCATGTTTCTGGTGTGACCCATCACCTTATTCATGTTGAGGTTCCCAGGGTTTGGGGCAGTCGAAACCTTCCTCTCAGCAACATTTGGATTGCATTCTTTAAAGTTTCTGGAAGTTGTACTATTTCAGGAAGGAACTGGGTAGAGGAATTTGGATCTGCTCCAGGGAACCTGTGTTGCTGGTCTGCATTTCTAGATTCCATAGGTCCAAGGAGGGGGTTGTGATACCAACAGATCTTTTCTGAGTAATGGCAACTATCTTGGATAGTTGAGAGAACCAGATGAGTTCTATCAGCTACTGATCAGTCTGACTACTTTATGTGTGGTCACTAAGGCTTCTCTCATAAAATCATAGAATAGTAAAGTTGGAAGGGGCCATGAAGGCCGTTGGGTCCAACTCCCTGCTGTTGCGGGACACCAATTTACACCATCCCACTCAGATGGCTGGCCAGTTTTGCCTTGAATATTTCTAGTGTGGGACAGCCCATGACCTCTCTAGGCAGATGGTTCCACTGTCATATGGCTCTAACAGTGAGAAAGCTTTTCCTGATATCAAGCCTGAACCTGGTTGTTGCAGTTTGACTTGATTATTCTGTGTCCCACACTCTGGTATGAATGGGAAGAGATCCTGACCTTCCTCTTTGTGACAGCCTTTGAGATGCATATAGAGGGAGATCAGGTCCCCCCTCAGTCTAAGATGTGATAAAGGACATCACTGATGTGTTTCTTCCCTTCTCTATTTGAAAGCTGTCAGTTAATACACCATTAATTAGAATCTTTGCATGTTGTCTGGTATAAATTGCCTGCATTCAAGTCAAAATGTTTGAGCCACAATCTAAATGTTGGAGGGTTTTCAGAAGAAAAGACCAAGCCACATTATCAAAAGCTTTCTCTGCATCTAAAATAATGAATGCCGCTTTTTTCCTTTTTAACCCATTCAATAGCATCAGCCACAAAATGTATATTATCTTTCATGTTTCTTTTAGGGACAAATCCAGCTTGCTCTGTATGGATCTGCTTTTCTATACATTTCCTTAATCTTTCTGCCATTATTAAAGTAAAAAGTTTATAATCAACATTTAATAATGAAATGTATCAATGATACATGAGCTTCTTGCCAAGTTGGTGGCAGTAATCCTTCTTCTTTGATTTAATTCATTACTTCTTGTAGTGGGAGAACTAGGTTTTCTTCTAAAAATTGGTAATGCATGGCAGTAAACCCATCAGGACCAGATGCTTTATCTTTTTTCAATTTGCTAATAGCTTGTGATAGCTCTTGAATAGTAATAGTATGATTTAATATTCTGCTCCAGAGTGAATTTCTCAAGCCCTGTTTCTTCAATATGTTTCTCCAGCCCATCTTCTGGGGCTGATGGTATATAAAAAGCTATATAAAAATAGCTTTGAGACAAAGTTAATAAATTGCTCATGAATTTCCTTTTCCACATATGTTATGTCATTATCCTTCTTCACAGCTGTTATAGATCTTCTTTCTACTTCCTCCTTGAGACAATACGCTGGACAATCTTCCAGATTTATTTGCATGTTCAAAGTGTCTCTGTTTTTAAAAACTCAGCTTCTTTTGTATCTCTTCTGTCTCTAACATATCTAGTTGATTTCTTAACTGTCTGAGTTCAGTTAAAATTGGTTTATCTTGGGGTTTTTTATGTTGATCTTCTAGTATTTGCCCCAAAAGTCTTTTTTTTTTTTTGGTGCTGACTTCTCTCTCTTTTCCTTAGACATTGTTTCTATAAAGTGTCCTCTCATATAAGCTTTACTGGCTTCCCAAATTGTAACTGTGGAGACAACATTAGTATTATTTAATCTAAAGAATTCTTCCAGTACTTCATCTGACTTTCTCAAAACATCTTCTTGTACAAAAGATTATCACTGAGTCTCCATCTTCTTCCTCCAATTTGTTCTTCCTGTCATATTATCTCCAATGGATTATGATCAGAAAGTAACTTGGATAAGATCTTTACTGACTCTAAATTCATAATTAAATTTTTAGATATCCAGCATGTCAATCCTTGAATATGTCTGATGTCTATCAGAAAAAAAGGTATAATTCCTAACTGCAGGATTTTTGAATCTCTATGCATCTTCTAACTGCAGCATTTCTATGTAGTTAAAAACATTTTTAGATAATTTACCACCTCTAGCTTTTTTTTACTTATGTATGTTTGGTCATGCACATGGTAGGCATGTCATGAGCAGAGCCGGCTGAAGCCAGGGGTCAGACTAGATGGCCTGGGAGGTCCTTTCTGACTCACTCAGTTTCTATGTTTCTATGATGTTTGGATCTATAACTCCATTCATATCAGAATTTCTCCTTCTTGAAAATCCAATATAAATTGAAAGAATTTTTTCAGAAAAAATTCCTTTCCATCATTTGGTGCATAAATCACTGCCAATGTATTAATTTTCCCACTCGGAAATCTAATCTTCAAGGCAATAAACCTTCCCTCTGGATCTTTAAATTCTACCACATTTAGTCCTTGATTACTAAAATAGATGGTGACTCCCTTCTTTTTAGAATATGTTGCAGAAACCCACCCAGATTTTTGCAATTGAGGATGTCAACAATTTTTTTCTTTATATAAGTTTCCTGAATACATATTATATTTGCCCTCTGTTTTTTTAATTAAAAATTTTAGTTTGTTTAGAAGGGGAGTTCATGCCACTGACATTTATAGATAAGATTTTCATTTTGCCTCTATTGTCCATTAAAAAAAAAAGCTCAAACAATTATTTTTCAATAAATCTAGCATATGATTCCACTTCTATTTCCAAGTTAATGCTTCTCTTCTCCCCTCCTCTTCTTCTCCACATCAAACTTCCACATTCCTTCATTGCTATAAATAATCTCACAATTTAACGAAGCTCCTAAAGCAATACAGAATTTAACAGTAACAGCAATAAGGGAGAGGGAGAAAAGAGGAAAAACAGAAAAAAGCAAAATTAAATAAAATCAGTCAATCAGTCGATAATATCATACTTTATAATGATACCCTATCTCTATTAAAACATTAGTAAAAATTAGTTCATTGGAAGAAACATTGTTCAAAGAAGACTTCCATATAAAGGAACTCTGACATACAAAAGTCTTAAATTAGTCTATGGCAGCATAAGTTCTTTTGTTGAATAGAAACATTGTTCAGACATTGCTTTCACAGCAGGGGGCCTCAGCCTTCCCTTCTCTCAAGGTCCAATAGAACTCCAATTCACTTTGCCCCAGCCTCAGGACTTTATTCACTCCATAAAGCCATAAACAAAGGAGATCAGAGCTCAAGTCAGAGGCCTGGGGAGATACATTTGCCTTTTAAGACAAGCCATACATCAGTCAAATCAGCTAAAGCAACAAAGAATCCCTCAACTCTTACAGACAGCTACTCCTCAGAAAATGGCTATGGAGAAAAGGAGAGATCATCTCCTTCAACACACTGAAATCTCAGCCACAACCAGTTAGCAACATCTGTAGTTAATTTCTTGAAAGATATTAAAGAATTTGCAAAATAAGATCTTAATACAAGTCAAACATTGCAAAATATCAGTTTTAAATAATTTCCAAGCATATAAACAGGAATGCCTTAAGAGAGAATCTCAGCCTCAAATCCAAGCTGTCCAGGGGATATAGTTATTCTTCAACTAAAAAGGCACAAAATGAATAGAAAAAGACAGTGGAACCTCAGCTCACGAAAACCTCAGTTCACAACCAAATTGGGTCACAAACAGAAATTTCAGAAAAACTTGCTTCAGGTCGTGAACTCCACATCGGGTGACGATCACGATCGCAGCCATGTTCCCACACAAACACGATCACAATCGCGATCGTGGTGATCTTCCCCACTCGTGGTCACAGACAGACCTGTGGTCACTTGCTGTAAAGCTTATTGAATAATGGCTCCAAAGAAAGTGGAGAGCAAGCATGGTGGTAAAAAGAATGTGCAGAGTTGTAATGAAGGTGACAAGCACGTGCAGATTTTTCGCCAAAACTGACCCTGCAGCTAAGAGACAAAGAAGAGAGGAAACCCCTGAAAGAGATCTCCCCAATGTCCTTATGGAGGGGGACTCTCCCTCCAAACAATAACCTCCCCCAGCACCTAGGTTAGTGTTCTCTGTTGTACTGTACTTTGCTACTTTGTTGTTCTTTGTTACTTTGTTTCAAATTTTTGTGATTAAAAAAAAAAATTTACAGACCGGATTAACCTTATTTACATTGAACCTTATGGGGAAATTTGACTTGGCTTGCGACCAATTCCGGTTGCAACCAGAGTCTTGGAAAGGATTATGTTTGTGAGCCAAAGTACCACTGTACTCCCAGCTAGTATTCTCACGCCAAGGTCAGTTTACACAATCCATTCTCCTCAATTCTTAGTTCTAAGACAGAACTTTAAACAGCCTGCATATAAAGCATCATTAATCATCCAATTTTCCATTCCAGAGACTCCTCAAAATATGCAAACAAAGAATGCCTTAAAAGTCCAAACAGCAGCAAATTGAAGTGTTATTGTTGCTCCCTTGGGAAAAGCAGAAACATAATACAAAATATGTTGTATAAAAAGAAAAACAAGAGAGAGAAAAAACAAAAAATAGTACATGGGAGGAGGGGAAGACTCTGAACTCATTCGAGTTAACCTTATTTTGCCTTCTCATTAATACCAGAGCAATAAACTAAATATTTATGCTCACCTGTCAATTAGAGAGGCCAAAATGCCTCTCAGAAGGCAAATTATTACCTTCCTAACAAGATAAGGAAAGGAGTGGCATCAAGCTGCTGCGAATTGAGTCACCATTCCCCCAGAAGTTGAGAGAAAAGGCTACTGATGAGCACTCTTTCTGTCTGATTAAGCAGCCAACTTTAGATCCACTTAATAGTTTTATATCTAGTCCAGTTTTGGTAATTTGCTTATCAGAATGTCATGTGGCATTATGTCGAAAGGTTTGTCAAAATCTAGGTCAATTGGGTCCACAGTGTTAACTTGGTTCGTTTGGCTGATTACCCAGTCAAAAATTAGATTAAATTAATCTGACAGGATTTATTTTTGATAAATCCATGCTGGCTTCCATTAATCACTGCATTTTCTTCAAGATGCTTGCAGATGGATTTTTAAATAATTTAAAAATTTTATTTAAAATTGTTCCAAGGATTGATGTCTGACTAACTGGTCTGCAGTTCCCAGGTTCATCTTTTTCCCCTTTTTGAAGATAGGGAAAACATTAACCCTTCTCTAGCCATCTGGCACTTCTGTTTTCCAAGATTTATTGAATGGTTCTGAGAGTTCCTCCACTAGTTCTTTTATGACTCTGGAATGGATTTCATTGGGCCCTGGAGATTTGAAAGTGTTTATTCCATTTACATATTCCTTGACCATTTGTCTGTCAGTCTTGGGCTATCATCTCTCATTTTCAGCTTGTACTTCCTCTTGGTTGTAGAATTCCTTGTGGGAGAAGACTGAGGCAAAGTAGGAATTGACCACCTCTGCCTTTTCCTTGTCATCTGTTATCACTCTGCCATCCACTTTAAGTCTAACAGCTGGACATTTGTTTCTTTCACATGTCTTTTGCTTTGGATGTATCTGAAGAAGGCTTTCTTGTTGTTCTTAGCATCCCTTGCTATTCTTTGGCCATTTCCTGCTCTAGCCTTCCTGATGCCATCCCCGCTATTTGTTTATATTCTTCCTTCATGACCTGGCCCTGCTTCCACTTCCTGTACAAGTTCTTTTTTTTTTCTTTCAGGCTGTCATTTAACTTTTTCTGGAGACACATGGGCTTCCTCTGCTGTCTTCTACACTTTTTTCTTGATGGAATTGTTCGTAGCAGCGCTTGGAAAATCTTCCTTTTCAAGATTTCCCACCCCTCTTGGATTCTTTTTCCCTTAAGGGTGTGCTGTCATAGCACTTTGCTTATCATTTTTCTGAGATCATTAAAGTTGGCTTTTTTGAAGTCCGGGATGCTTGTTTGGCTCCAGTTACCCTTGTCCTCTTTATAATTGAGAATTCAAGTATTACATGGTCACTTTCCTCCCACGGTTATTTTGTCCACCAGGCCATCCCTGTTAGTATAAAATCGAAGATACCTAATCCTCTTGTAGCTTCCTCTACTTTCTGCTGGAGGACGTTGTCAGCAACACATGTCAGGAATCTCTTGGAGTGGTCATGCTTAGCAGAATTTGTCTCCCTGCATATATCAAGGAAACTGAAGTCCCCCATGATGACTACATCATTCTTCTTGAAATGCTGGCAAGTTGCTTTTCAACGGTTGCATTCTTGCCCTCTTTTTGACTGGATGGTCAGTCCATTTATGGTCAGTCCATCAATAATAGAGTTCCAGTCATGTCAGTTATTCTTATAAGATCATAATTGCCCATAATTGTACTATGAGCTCAAGTTCATGTTGTTTCCCATACTCTGAGCATTGGTGGAGAGACATTGGAGTTCATTCTCACATTGCCCTGTTTATCTTCCTACTTTTTGGGGAATGCTTGGGGCTTTTTCTCTGTTGAAATACAAAAGTCCTTGCCAGGTGATGGTATGCCATGCTGCACATCTCCCTCCCCTGTAGGTTTTAGTTTAAAACCCTCCTGATGAACTTGTTCATGTAGTGGTCAAACATCTGCTTCCCATTCTTTGTGAGGTGCAGTGCATCATTTGCCAATAGTCCATCTTCCAGGAAGCTCAGCTTGTTGTCCCAGAATCCAAATCGCTCTTTATGGCACCACCATCATAACCAGTCATTCATTTGAAGGATTTTTCTTTCCCTAACAGTTCCTCTTCCACGTACTGGTATGATTGAGGAGAAGACTATCTGGGTCCCAGTATTTTTTATTTTCCTTCAAGTCTGATGTTATTTCAGCAAAGTTCATTGCAGTTTCATTTGTTCCCACACGGAAGAGAAGAAAGGGGTATTTGTTATTGGGCTGTATGAGTTGCATGAACTTGTTGGTTATATCTTTAATCTTGGTGCCCGGGAGACAGCATATTTGGACATTCTCTTGGTCACTGCGACATACATATTTTCCCATCTTGCATAACAGAGAATCTCCCACAATATCATTCTTCTCTTTTTGGTGTTGCAAACTTTGGTATCTTTTTCCTTTCTGGACTGGCCTTTTCTCTCTTTTTTGGAGTTACACAGTGTGTCCTGTAGTTCTTTTACAGTGGGCTTTTCACACAGCCCTTCCTCAAGTAACTTAAAGTAGTTCATGAGTTCTACTGCTTCCAGTGGTGCACTGTTTTCTAGGTCTTCTGCCAGCTCTCAATTCATCCAATCTTTTCATAATACCAACTTGCTCTGAATCTGGCAGGGCACTGAAGGAGTTAATCAGATTTTCTCCCAGAAGGTCATCTGTACAATGTCTTGCTGAAAGCAGTTTGGACTTTTTGCATGGACAGTCGTCTCTCAGGGGCTGAATCTTGAGGTTCAGGGGCGTCCTTGAGGTAATCTAGAGTTGTCTGGTGACATTTATTCTTTAGTGATAGTACTCTTAAGGATGGAATGACTTACAAGTGGACTGAGTTCCTCTGAGCAGAACACATATCTTTAAAAAATTGGGAAAGTATGCAGAAAAGGACTCATTTTAAACAACATACTGGGACTCATGGGTTGCCTAAATGTAAGTAAAATTTGTTTTTGGTCTCAGCTACATGGAAGCCACTCAGTCTGCTGTAAAACAATCAGCTGCTTTTCACATTGTAATAACTGACTTAGCTAATTACTGTTTCTGATCTCCATCTTCCTCTATTTGCTCTGTTATTTAATATTTGGAAGGTGATTTGTCTGGGCTGCAAACAGTATTTACAGTTTAGGAGTCTCTCCTTCGGTTACATGTGCATTGGAAGTTTGTTCCTCACCCTTTCCTATGGGAATAATCAGCTCTCTCTGCTTTTTGCTCTCTCTTTTCCTTGGTGTAGGGGTAGAGTTGCCCACAGCTTCTCTGCTATCTGCTTTTGTACCACACTTGGTACAGGAGATTAATACTTTTGCAGAGTTTGATTGATTTTCAATATACTTTGCAAATACCTCTTTTAAAGAATCCACTTTTGTTTTAACTGTGGATGACAATTCAAAGATAGAGAGAACTGTTCATGCTGTCAGCAGACTTTGATTAGAAAGTCAGTTACATTTTCATTCTTTAGTTTGGTCAGGTGAGTATTTGCACTCTCATCCTGTGTAAACTGTATGGCTGCAGAACAAATTGCATCTGTGTGTTTGGAGGAGGGGGAGTTCTCTGCCATTGAGGAGGAGAGCTCTATAAACTGTTGACTTTCAATCTCTGCTTGTAAATCCCATTCTAAGTCAACAGAGGGATTTGAGGGAGTAGTAAGACTTACAGGAGATGGCAGGCTATTCAGTAGGTAACTGTCAACTTTCAACAGCTTTGTGGGCTTGGAACTGATTTGTATTGCAGAATGTGTGTGATGTCTCTTCCTTCTTTTTCCCATGATGGTTTACAATGTCCTAGAAGTTCCTCAGCTCCTTCTAAATATTAAGACTTCCAATAATGCAGCAAAAGAATGGTATTTAAAACTATAAGTTAAAATACAAATGATAGAATCTTTTAGTGACTTACAGGTATGTGAGGGGGTGTCATGTGGAGGAGGGCAGGATGTGTTCCAATGGGGCAAAGCTCAAGGAACCAGGATTCAGGTTGGATGTCAGGAAGTACTTCCTGACAGTTAGGCTCCCTAGAATATGGAATAGGCTTCCAAGGGAGGTGGTTGAGGCCGCATCAGTGAGGGTGTTCAAGGAAAGAATGGAAAGCTTGGACAAACACATGTTGGGGCTTACATGAGCAGAGCTGGCTGGAGCCAGCGGTCAGACTAGATGGCCTAGGAGGTCTCTTCTGACTCACTTAGTTTCAATGTTTCTATGTTCAAAAGTCGTGAAAATAATTGAATGTTATCACAAGTGGTGGAGCAGGGTTCTGTGTTAATCTTTTTTTTTTTTTTGCTTCCTCAGAATTATCTATTTTTAAAACTTTCCTAACATATACAAATACAAAAAAAGAATATAAACAAATCAACCTAAAATAAACTAAGCAAACTAAAATGAACAAAGTAAACAAAATTGCCAAGGGAATTTTAAACAAATGCAACCTGTACATTCAATCTCCCAAAACTATCTATCTTCTATCTTTCAATGCTCTGTGAGAGTTTAACAGAAAAAAAAGCATTAACCTATGCAACAATGAATCTTCCTATCATTTCAAGCCCTCTACTGCTTTTCTTTTTCTTTCCAACTCCCCTCAGCTCCCATTAGTCATACTGAGCATAAAATTTCCATTTATCATTGAATTCTTCTAAGGATCTTCTCTTTACATAATTAGTTAACTTTGCCATCATGGCATATTCTGCTGGTATATTTCTCCATTCTTCAATTGTTGGGGGCTCTGATGATTTCCTTTAAGAAGCAATTGTGATTCTTGCTGCTGTTGTCATATACTTGAATAACTCTGACATATTTTTTAAAGGATCTCTGGCACTATATTTAGAAGCATATTCCTGGGACTCATAGGAAACCTGGTCTTCAAAATTTTCTACATTTCCAAATGTATCAATTTCCCCTTTCTTTCTTTCCTTCCTTCCTTCCTTCCTTCCTTCCTTCCTTCCTTCCTTCCTTCCTTGTTATTTCACAAGTCCACCACATATGATGGAAAGTCCCATCCACCCTGATATGTTTCCAGCATTTTCCATTGTACTTCTTGTCTATTTTTCAAAATCTTTTAGAGTGATATAACATCTTATATCCATCTTGTACCCGATAAAACATTGTGTACCCATTTTCTCTTAATGCTTGACTAGCAGTGAATTTAATAACATTTTTCCAAAGAGTTTCCCACTGACTCAGTGATATTTCTTCTCCAAAGCTGTTTCCAAATAAACATACATTTCATATCTTGATGGCTTTCAGTATCTTGGGGAAGTCATTGAGGTCCCATCGGTGCGGGTGTTCAAGGATAGGCTGGACGTCCACATGGTGGGCATGTCGTGAGCAGAGCCAGCTGGTGCCGGAGGTCAGACTAGATGGCCCAGGAGACCCCTTCTAACTCACTCTGTTTTCTATGTTTTTATGTTTCTATCTTAGTATAATAACAGTTTGTAGAGTCTTCCCAGTAATCATACTGTTGTGTAATCAGCTTTTCAAAATCTGTCAAATCTCTTAAAATACCTTCTCCTAGTTGTATTTCCCCTCTCAGTCTTGAAATCAGTTGATGATAAACAAGTCACTGTATGTTTTTCCCTTCATCTTTCAGTTGTTGTCAAGATCTGGCTTGTCTTGATTGATCAATGGCATGTCAGTAAGTTATAGCATTATTTCTCCTTAAGTGTTTTCCATATGCTTTAACCAGGAACATCAAAGGGGAGACTGAAGAACTATTTTTTTCCCCTCATGGAATACCAATTTTTTAATTAAACTATCTCTTAACACATGGTTGTTGTTTGATATCAAAGCCTTCTTAACAGACTCCTTAACCAAAAGGAGATTATGTATTCCGTCTTGAAGATCAGCTGTTTACAACTTCACTCACATATCATTTACATTTATAATTCAATCTGCAATATAGGCCAGGGCTGTGGCATAATAGTATAACTTCAGATTAGGTACAGCAAGGTCTTCTCTCTCCTTTGCATCCTGTAGAATTTTGAATCTAATCATGTTCTTGCCATTTCAAATAAAATATTTAGTTGTCTCTTAAAGAATTTTGTCTGATATCATAATGGATATCATCTGGAAAAAAATCAATTTTGCTAGTACATTCATTTTTATAATTGAAATTCTTCCCAACAAAGATGCTTTTAATTTAGTCCATTTTTGGATCTTTTCGGATTAAGTCTTTTTGGATATTCATCCAAGTTATTTGATACTTGTTTTGTGCATCATTATATCCTGCAATGTTGATTCCTAAGTATTTAACTGTATTTGAAGTTATTTCACATCCTGGGATTTTTTTAATGTTTTCCGCTTCTTGCTTTGTTATGAATTTTAATATAATCTTTGTTTTTTGTTTTTTGTATTGATCTTATATCCTGAATAAAATCCAACATTTTCAACATGAATTAGTTGAAATAGTCAAAACTATGTCATCAGCATAACATCTCATTTTATATTCTTCTCCACCTGTTTTAAAGCCTTTAATTTTGGGGACCTGTCTAATCTTTTTAGTTTAAATTTCCAATACAAGAATAAATAAAAGAGGTGATAAAGGGCATCCTTGGCATGTTCCCTTCTCCATTTGGAAACTATCAGTTAATATTCCATTAATTAAAATCTTTGCATGTTGTTTAGTATAAATTGCCTGAATCTATTTCAGGAAGTTGGAGCCACAATCCAAGAACTGAAGAGTTTTCATTAAAAAAGACCAAGCCACATTATCAAAAGCCATCTTCGCATCTAGAAAAATAAATGCAGCTTTCTTCCCCTTCTTCTTGGCCCATTCAATTGCATCAATCACAAAACATATGTTATCCTTCATGTTCCTTTTAGGAACAAATCCAGTATCATCTGTGTGAATCTGTCTTTCCATATATTTTCTTAATCTCTCTGCCATTATTTAAGCAAAAAGTATATAATCAACATTTAATACTGAGAGAAGTCAGTAAGTGTGTGGTAACATAAGATCATTGCCTTCTTCATGTATCACTGTCATACATGCTTCTTGCCATGCTGGTGGCAATGATCCCTCTTCTTTGATTTCATTCATTACTTGTTGAACTGGCAGAATTAGTTTTTCCTCTAAAAATTGATAATGCATGGCAGTAAATCCATCAGGACCAGATGCTTTATCTTTTTTCAATTTATTAATAGCTTGGGATAACTCTTGAATAGTAATAGCATCATTCAATACGTTTCTCTGTTTCAGGGTGAATGTCTCAAGTCCTGTTTCTTCTATATACTTCTCCATTCCATCTTCTAAAATTGTTGGGGTTTTTTATATAGTTTTGAAAAAAAAGGTAATTTGTTCATGAATTTCCTTTTCAGCATATGTTACGTCATTATCTTTCTTCACTCATGTTATAGATCTTTCCACTTACTGTATTCTTCTGTGTATAAGATGATACCTTTTCTTTAAAATATTTACCTAAAAATGGATGGGTGTCTTATACACAGGGGCTGAGAGGAGAACCATGGTTGCAAAACTGCTGATACCTTATCTCTGCAAACCAGCCTCACGAGCGAAACTTCCAATTGCAGAGACAAGCTAACAGTCATGAGCCTTATGTAAATGTCATCAGCTGATGCTGCAGAAAGCATGTAGCCAGTGCCCAGATGAGACAGGGAGTGGGACTCAGCAGAGAGCAGTGATGCAACAGAAGTTGAAAAAACTGATATGTTTGAAACTAAAAGTGAAGAAGAAGAAACCAGTGATGCAATAGAGGCTGAATAAAGTGATTTGCTCAGAGCTAAGTGTGATGCATAATATCATAGTACTGGTATGTAAACGTTGCCTAATCATTAAATAAAAATGTCTTCTATTTAATGTTTAAAATGTTGATTTCTGAATTTTGGGTAAGAAAAGGGGGGGGCATCCTATACATGAGGGTGTCTTATAGACAGGAAAAATACAGTACTTCTTAATACAATACGCTAAATATCTTCCAGGTTTATTTGCATGTTCAAAGTGTTTTTGTTTCAAAAATCTCAACTTCTTTTGTAACTCTTCTATCTCTAACAAGCCTAGCTGATTTCTTAATTGTCTAAGTTCAGTTAAAATAAATTTGTCTTGGGGTTTTTTGGGATAATTCTCTAGCATTTGAATTCACTCCAAAGGTCTTTTGCTTTGTGCTGACTTCTCTTTCTTTTTCTTAGACATAATTTCTAAAAATATGTCCTCTCCTATAAGCTTTACTAGCTTTACAGCTTGTGGCTGTAGAGACATCACTTGTATTACTTAGTCTAAAATTATTTTCCAATACTTTTTGTGACTTTGTCAAAATATCTTCTTGTAGCAAAAGATTGTCATTAAGTCTCCGTCTTCTTCCTCCAACCTGTTCTTCCTGCCATAATATCTCCAATAGATTATGGTCAGAAACTTATCTTGGGTTGGATCTTTACAGCTTCTAAATTTATGATTAAAGTTTTAGATACCCAATACATATCAATCCTTGAATATGTCTGATGTCTATCAGAAAAAAAGGGATAATCTCTGGCTCCAGGATTTATAAGTCTCCATGCATCTTCTAACTGCAAAATTTCCATATAAGTAAAATTGTTCCCAGAGCTATAGACCAAAAGTCTTCATGCACATCTGTCAACCTGAGAAGCAATAATCCTCCCAGGAGACGATTTATAACCGTCCTTAGCTAGATGAGTAACAGAACGGAAAATGCTGTTGCAATTCAGACTACCATCTCCCTGGAAGTCCCCCTTCTGTGTTAATCTTGAGAAAAGCCCCATTCCTTTGCTTTGTTATTTTGGTGAATGGTGGGGAGTCCCTCCTTATACAATGTGTAGCACACATGCCGCCAAAGTGTGCATGCATGGCAGTTTACTTCTCACAGACTCAGTATTCAATCTTCTCTGCTTCACCATCATTCAAGTGCCATTGTGCCACTACTGCTGTACTACGAGCACCCAGCAGGCACCTCAGTCAGTCTTGCGCTCAATTAGTAAGTTCTTCCAGGTCTTTTCTACATCTCTCCTCTTTGTCATCATTTTAAGTTTTAAATTAATTTTTCAATTTGAATATTATCAGATATGAATCAGTAGTTGAAAACTGGCACAGTAAAATAGCTGAAACATAATATGGATATTGACCAATCACCAAGAATTTCTTAGGAAACATTTAATACATAAAACAGTGAGAAGGCACAGTTGTCAGTTCTTCAAACAGGTAAAATGAGAAAATAGTGTGATGAACACATGAAGTATGGATTTTTGTATATAGGAGATGAGGACTGTTCTAAACCTGAGCGTGTAGAGTGTGGGGAAATATTAGCCAATGGCTGCATGAAACCTTCTTTATTCTTGCGGCATTTATATACAAGACATGCCAGATATACAAACAAAGAATGTAGTTTTTTTCACCACTTAGAGAAACATAAGAATATGACATTGTTCTTGTCAGCTAAAAAGGATAACAAAAATGCACTTGAAGTCTCCTATCGTATTAGTTATCATTACTAGATACGGTAACAATCATGCTATAGCTGAGAATTCATCTGTGTAAAAGATGCCATTCTACTGTGTTTCCCCAAAAATAAGACCTAGTACTATTTTTGGTACTTGCTAAAATGTAAGACCTAACCCGAAAATAAGACCTAGCTGTGTTTATTCCCAGGGCCAGTGAGGAACATAAAAAGCCTTTTTAAACTTAATTTTTTTAACTTAACTTTAACTTAATGCACTGTGTGGAGGAAACATGCTTATGCAGCTCCACTCCCTCTGCGGGTACATTTGGTATCACTCTGCCTGTGACAGGAGCCGGTGCTATAGAGGAAGCATCAGCTAAGCCTCTATAGCACCGGCTGCTGTCACAGGCAGAGTGATACCAAATGTACAAAATGTACATGTATTCATGCTGTTGTACATGAATAAGTGTGGATTGTTGTACACATTAAAAAAAAAAATAAGACCTACCCCAAAAATAAGACCTAGTGTGTTTTTGTGAGCCAAAAAAAATATAAGACAGTGTCTTATTTTGGGGGAAACACAGTATGTATGCTTGGAGAAGAATATGTAAGGATAATGAACACAATTCCTCTTTGTCTGACTAGGTTGAGGTAAAAGTAATAGATAAAATTAAAAATAGTACATTCTTTGCTATTCAAGTTGACAAAAGCAGATATGTTGCTTATTTTGCTGTTTTGCTTGTTATTGCAAAGTATTTGAAAGGCAATGAAGTTGAAGAAAACCTTTTGCTCTGTCATCCTCTGTCAGAGTGCACAAGAGATGAGGATATATTTAATGTTATTGATTGTTATTGCAAAGAAAAGGGCCTTAATTGGTCTAATTGTTGCTGGCTATGTACTTGTTGGGGGCAACTGTGTGTCAGGTTTTTACTCTAGGTCTTTGTAGTCATGTCATGAAGGTAGCCCCCAATATAATCTGAAGTCACTGTTGCATGTACAGGCAAAGGCACCTCCCTAATGAATTACAAGTCATTCTTGATAAACTGTTAAACTAGTTAATTTTATAAAGTCAAACTCCACAAACTCGAGAATTTTCAAAGCACTGTGTGAAGAGATGATGAGTCTTCGATCTACCCTGCTCCTTCATGCAGAAGTAAGGTGGCTCTCTCATGGTTAAGTTCTTAGCCAACTGTGTGAACTTAGACATGATGTCCAGAAACCATGACATTTTTTGAAGACCATCCTTTCCAACTTGCTTCCACGTTACGCAACAGCTTCAGGCTCTTGCATACTTATCAAATTGACTTCAGGCTCTTGCATACTTATCAAATTCTACAAATAAACAATCTAAATTTGTCACTTCAGAATATTTTGATAATAATATTCAAGGTTTCAGACAAGAGTCAATCTATGATTTAAAAATGAAATTTTTGGAACTCATGTATTGAAAAGGCCAACCTGAAGTATTTGAAAGTACACAATTTTCTATCTGAGAACATGCTACAGCTCTCTCAGGAAATTAGCAATAAAATAACTGAACACTTGAAAGGGCTAAAATTATCTTTCAAGAAGTACTTCTCAAAACACAGAGAAGAGAACTGGATTGCAAATCCCTTTGAAGAAGAAGACTTCTGAGCTGCCAGATTATCAATGAAGAAAAAAGAGAAGTTGATTGAACTTTTTACTGATTTGCAGTTTTAAGGCTGAATTCAAAGAAAAATCCCTTATTAACTTTCAGGCAGACATCAGCAGAGAATATACATGCACTGTCTGTTCACCTTATTATTCCATTGCCTTTTAATCCTACTATTGGCCTATCTTTTACAGTTACAACATATAAATTTGAAATAACAGCAACTATATTATTTACAATCATTTTTTCTAATAGGAAGGGTACAATTTATGGAAATGGGATGCCAAGAGGTTCGCAAGTGAAAATAAGTAGGGAACCACTGCCCTATCATATTATGGGTATAATACACACTGCTGCTACATGGAGACAATAGTGGATTGATAACTAGATCTGTGGAGAAAATAATTGATGACCATTTACAAATAATATCTCCTGAAAGGCAATTACTGCACAGGGGATCTTTCACAATGGCAGTGATGATCAAGCTTATTCTGGTTAGTACTGCACAGACAGCGATGGTAAACATCATAGCATTTGGTGTGATCATATTAAAATGGACTGAAATGGGATATCTTCATTCAGACAAACACAAAGTGTTTTACTCTGGAAATGACAAGCACAGAAGAAACTGAATGGCTCTGAATGGCTTTCATTCACAGAGTCACCATGTTACAGACAACCTAAGAGCATGTAATGCCCACCCAGCTGAAGACCAACTATGAGATGAATCAATTCCATAAAGGAAGCCACAGTCTTGAGTCTGCAATTACTGAGCAGAGCTGTTAAGGACTGGGCACTCTGGAGGGTATTCATTCATAGGGTCACCACAAGTTTGAGATGACTTGATAGCACATAACAACAATAAATCATGTATATAACTGCACCTTTAATTATATGTACAAAGTCTGGCATTTAGAGACCTCCTTAGGATTGTATGAAACCAATCAAGGCCTAAAAGCCTATATGTTCATTCCCTGATCTCACACACAGAGGAAACTGCCTTATATTAATTCAGACTTCAGTCTACTTAGTCCAGTACTGTCAGCACTGACTGACAGCCATGGCTCTCCAGGGTTTCATAGCTTTCCAAGACCACTACCTGGAAAGGCCACTGATTGAATGTGGAACCTTCTGTGTGCAAAGCAGGTGCTCTATGACTAAGACATGCACAAAACTCATTACTTTTTCAAAGCAACAATAATCTTTTATGTGCTCAGAACTTCATATTTTGATAAATCAAGAATGAAAGCCAACATCTATCCTCTTAGTGACCACCCTTACTCAAAATGTAGTTCTTTCATGCCATCTTCTTCTTCTATCAAGTTTGCCTTCATCTTTCCCTGAAACAATGTTTATATGGTTGGTTTCATCATCATCAGACTAAAATGAGCAAGTACTTTCAGATTGATCTTGCAAATTCAACTCTACATTCCTTTGACCTTTCTACTATTCACTGTCTACACTGCTGAAATTCACAGAAGTTCCTGCACAGTGAAGAGCAGAGGAATATTCCTCTTCAAATACTCCATGAGCGGCAGCCACCTCCCCCTCTCAAACATGGAGAAAAGGAAATCTCTCAAACGACAGGAAAATACCTCCACGGCCAGAACACACGTTTTGAAAAGATAGCTGTAAAAAGCCTTCAACTTACAAAATCCCGAACGATGGCGGCTCCAAGTGCAAAGTTCGCTCCTGACGGAGAAAACAGAAAGTAAGCATTCACTCCCTCGGTCTGTACATTCAAGGGGTGGCACCCTGCTACCCTCACCTTGTTCGCCAGCGCTGCATCGGTACACGCCTTCGGCTTATGTCCTATGCTAGCATAGGGTAAGTCTCAATCATTTCAGTGAATCTCTTTTAAGTAGGACTTCCACCGAAGGCAAACCTAAGGCCATTTCTTTCAGGGGAGCAAAGGAGGGAGCGGGAGGTGGAGCACCAGCTTGGCAGTTGGAAGGATTCCAGTTCAATCCCCGTCTTCTCCAGGGAGTACTAGAAAAGAGGCCCCTGCTGAATCCTTGGTCAGTCACAGCTGCCAGTCAGCGTCGACAGTACTGGCCTAGCTGGACCAGCGTTCTGACTCGATATAGGGCAGCTTCTGATGTTCCTCCAGATCGCACCGCCTTAAGGTCAGCAGCAGCGTCTTGGACAAGGGGCCTCAGCCGGCTCAATCCAGATCCTTCCCCAGAGAGGCCAAGGAGCCTCCAGAGATGGGCAAGGGCGTCTCAGCAAAACCCCAAACTTGCCTATGGCGCTCCGTTCCGCTTCTCGCCTGGTCTACCGCCAGCTATAGGAAGGGCAGAAATTGGCTGGCTCCGATTGAATTAATATGCCCCGAGCAACGGGACTAAGCATCCACACGAAGGGCAATTCCGAAATGTCCACCCCATCAGTTACCTAGCAACGTCCTCGGTTCACGGTCGAAGCAGCGTAACATCACGCAGCGTGCGCCTGAAGCGGGAAGGGTGACATTGCAAGTCACGCGACGTAACCAAGCCGCTTCCTCAACCCAAGCGTTTTGAACTTACATGGCCCCAATCGCGACTCGTAGCAGAGCTGATACCTCACAGACCTGATGGAATTATAGAGGACCGTCTAGGTAGATGTCTTTTGAGTTCACGTCTGAAGACTTTTTTTTCCCTTATCGTCTCCTGGATGGGGATTGAGAGCTAGAAGATTTTTAATGTACTGCCATAAGAATCAAGCAGGAGCCAATCTTCCATCAAACCGAAGCGGACAGGTTCGGTCTTATTTGGTGAAGGGTGGGGGAGTTGCAAAAGAAGAAGGGGATGGCAGAGGATGAGGTGGCTGGATGGAATCACTGGTGCGGGGGGCGTGGGGTTGGGTGGACTCCGGGGGATAGTGGAGGACAGGAGAGCCTGGCGTGCTGTGGTCCATGGGGTCGCGGACACGACAACAACGGGGGAGTTGCTGTTTTTAAACCTTAAAAGCAGAATCTAACCATGTCTACTCAGATTCGGTGCGTTTAATGCAGACCTACTCCCTGGTACATGTGTGTAGGATAGCAGTCAAATTAAAACCTGTCAGATTAAATTAGACCCCAGTAAGAATGTATCTGAATTCCTAGCTTCACTGTGGTTGACAGGGCAGGGAAATGTCTTGCTGTTCCTTAAGGAGCGTGATTGAAGGTCTACGTCGCTTCACCTGTTTTGCTTCTTGCCCAACGAGGAGACGAGGAATGCTCCAAGACAGTGACTATTGCAGCTGAGAACAAAAATGTAATCTCCCTAAGCTTTGCTCTGTGTCGCAACATAGGTGGTCCTTCTGAACCATGACTTATGATGATCAAAGTACACTAGCTAAATAACTTCTGCTGTAGTTAATGAAAGTCTTGAACTACAAGCCTTCACAGGCTGAGACAAGCACTTTTGCAGATCATGGCAAACATGCTGCACTACAATTTGGACAGGTTTGTCCAGAAGCTCGGACGTTTTCACAACCTGGAGAAACAATTACAACCCTTATAATGCTTTTGGTGTTTTACATGTCCTTCATGTAGCTGTGAAAACAGCAGATATAAATGAATTACACAGCATCATTTTCTGTACTGAAGTGGGTAGTGCAATCACCACATCTGCCACCTTGCTGTGACTCCATTCAAGAATATATTTGCATGCTAATTACCACACACGTTTGGGAAAATTGCCTGTCCCAGTTTCTACATATCCCCAGTTCAGCAGGCTATGGATGGCAGATGACAAGAGGTACTTATCATGCAGCAGGCAACTAGAGAGGCAACCTGGAAGTCAGCCCTGGAACTATTGTCCGGAGGTGGAAGCAGTCCTGTGTGGCACTTGCATGAATGATGTGTATAGCGACACATTCTACTGTGACATCCAAACTGTTGACAATACTCTGCTTCTGCTCTTGAACTACATAAGGAAGATTGAATTATTTTTATTGATGGAAATATTTTCAACTCTCCTTCCTTCTGTGATGAAATATTTTTGAGAAAACATTATATTTCAGTTTTGCTGTTTTCGTGGAATCCTAGAATAATAGAGCTGTAAGGGGTCAGAAGACCATCAGGTCCAACACCTTGCTCAGTGCAGGACTCCAAGTGAAACCATTCCTCTCAGATGTCTGTCCTGTGTCATCTTGAATGCCTCCAGTATGGGAGAGGTCACAACCTCCCCAGGTAATTGGTTCCATTTACCATTGTTGTGCTGCTCTAGCAGTCAGGAAATTTTTCCTGATGTCTAGCCAGAATTTGGCTTTCTGCAACTTGAGTCTGTTATTCCATGTCTTGCACTCTGGGATGATGGAGAACCTGGCCTTCCTTTTTGTGACAGGTACTTACAGAGTGCTATCATATTGCCTCTGAGTCTTCTCTAGGCTCAACATGCCCAGTTCTTTCAATCTTCAATGGACATGCACATGGTAGGCATGTCATGAGCAGAGCCAGCTGGAGCTGGGGGTCAGACTAGATGGCCTGGGAGACCCCTTCTGACTTGCTCTGTTTCTATGTTTCTAATCTCTCCTCATAGGGGTTTGTTTCCAGTCCCTGCTGGTGCTCTCCTCTGAACCCGTTCCAGCCTATCTGCATCCTTCTTAAACTGTGATGTCCAGAACTGGACACCAGATGAGGCCTAACCAGTGCTGAGCAAAGGGGAACTAGTACTACATATGGTTTGAAAGTGATATTTCTATTTAATGCAGCCTAAAATAGCATTTGCTCTTTTTCAGCCAAATCATATTGTTGAAGTTCTTGTATTGAGGTTTAATGTATGTATTTTTGCTTTGTAGTTTTATATAAGCTTAGCCAAACAGATGACAGTGCTACTTCGCCTCACGAACACCTCAGTTCACAACCAAATCGAGTCGCAAAAAAAAAAATTCATTAAAAAATTGACTCAGGTCACAAACTCCACATTGGATGGCGATCGCGCTGGGGGTGGGAGGGAGATGGCCGAGATCGCACCCGTCTTTCCTGCAGGAGCGCGTCTGTGAGTGCACCTGTCTTTCCTGTAGGAGCGCAACTGCGATCTCGGCCATCGCCCCCCCAGCACAATCGCGCCCGTCTCTCCCCCCCCCCAGCACACCCACGTTCATGCCCATCTCTCCCCCGTGTGCCCGTTTTCGCGCCCGTCTCTTCCCCCCCCCCCGCACACCCGCGATTGCACCCGTCTCTCCCCCGCCCCAGCACGCCGGGATGATGACATGTGTAAGGATGACGGGTGCGATCACAGTTGTGCTTGTGGGGTGGGGAGATGGCCACGATTTTTGTTGTTCTTTGTCACTTTGCTTCACTTTGCTTGATAATTATTTCAAGAACTGTTTATGGACAGCTATGAAAGTTCAGAATAGAACGCATTGTATGAGCTCTATAGGAAGAATGGTTCCTGTAGAAGCAGTTAAGATTCCACTGGTAGCAGAGTGAATTTTCCCAATGTCCCAAAGCTGCAATGGTTTCTTGAAGCCATGCCAGAGGCTTAAGGCCCGATCACTGCTCTTTTCTTCTCTTCTGCACTTCAGGGCATGCATTCTGTTTGCACAGCAGGGACTGCTTGGCAGTCATGGTGAGCCCAACAGCTTCCACTCACAGCTGGCAAACAAGTCTCACTCCTCCCTGGGTGCCTGCTGGGACACTGCCTGGAAGACTAAAAAGGAAGGAGATTGCAGAAGGAAGGAGAGTTTCCATGATGAGCCTGATCATCTGTAAGGCTCATCCACACAAAACACTGGCATGCAGAGATGCTTGTTATGATGTGCGAACACAACTACCATTGTTTCTTATCGTGGTTTTAAAGACCAAATTTACCGCAGTGAAATACCACAGCTGGGTTCAGACAACATGACAGGGGGAAAAAAAACCCCACCGTAACTTGTCATGTAGTCTGAACCTAGCAGTGTTGGGGACTTGAGTTGAGAGACTCACTCCCAAGTACAACTTGAGTTGCATTTGCAGCTTGACTTGGACTCAACTTAGGAGTAACAAGTGAGTGATTCGACTTGACTCAAGATTTCTATTGTTTTTACAACAGAGTTGCTTTTTGACACAAGGGAGGCAGTGGGAAGGAGAGACAGGGGGAAGGGGTTACAATACAGGTAGTCCCTGGGTTACATACTTACAAATGCATAGACTTCCATAAACCCTGTATGAATAACTCTAATGAAAAGCCCTGAATTTCTCTAAGGAACTATGTGATGTGTTTGGCGACACATCATCAGTGGCCAGATAGTTCCTTAAAAATATTTGCAGCTGTTAGCTCCATATTATTGGCGTGAAAGTACCCAAGTCAGTGTGTTTCAGGGCATGTGTGGGACCTGAAGGATGAATCAGAACCATGGCAAAACAATTTCTGGCAAGGGCAGAAGCAGAGGTGTCCAGATGACTTCTCCCTACTCTATTATTCTTTGTTTTAAAGCTTGAAAACCTGTTTTTCCCATAACTTCCTAATCCATGAGGTACCATTAAGCCCAACATTAACTAATGATGACAGAGATGGACCTGGTGCTGGAGAGCCAGGGTTTGATTGTACTGCTGGGGGGGGGGAGGGTTTGCACTGGAGTTGCTTTCTTGAAGTTGGCCTGAAGAGTTGTTTGTCAGCCATTTTCTTTCTTTCTTTCTTTCTTTCTTTCTTTCTTTCTTTCTTTCTTTCTTTCTTTCTTGTCATAAATAAGCCTTGTAGCAGCTGAGGGCCTGGTTACAAGAGCAAATGCTAAAGGAGGACTAGATCAGTATTAACACACCCATATAGATGGGGAAATGCTGCTAAATTGACAGCGGGAGGTGGGGGGGAGGAACCGGACCCTGTCTGTTTAGAATTTGGCAGGCTTCATCTCCTCAACAAGCCTGCAAATATTAGCCAACTCTATAAAAAGAAAGAAAGTTCTGATTATTTTTATCTGTTTTGTTTTAGATTAGTTTTTGTTTGGCACTGTGGCATTTTATTATTCTTATGGTTTATTGCAAATTAGCAGAGCAACTCAGAAATAGGAGTTAACAAACAAAAAGAACAAATAACATAAAGTACTTTAAAGTGTTCAAAATGCTTCATATTCATGATCTTCTTATAATCTAGGCAAGAATGATAGTGAGCTAGCTTAACCCTGTAAGACACTAATTTTGCAAAAATATTCACTCACCTGTTCGTTCGCCTGAGAGGACTGATTCCCAATCCAAATCGTCTCAGGGGAGACAATAACATGGACACCAATGGGTCTTGATTCAAGAGACTTTTATATAGAAACCAGCTGCAGTGGGTCGGAGCTCGGGCTCACACCACAAGAAGGAAGCTTCACCCCCGCCCCCCAGTTGTTCAATGACAGTTAGAGACAAAGAGTGTACAGTTCTAAACGGCCAATAAGCAAGCTTGCTTTACCTAATCATAATATGGCCTTGGTGTGCGCCTGATAAAATATTCCGGAGTGTACACATGCTCAGCTTCTACCAGCAATTACTAATTGAATGTGTTTCTCTAGGCTACAGTGTTTTTATACAATATACATCTTTGCTGCAACACTGATTTGAAGGAATGTTCTAAACTGTTTTAAGAACTATTTCTTTTATTTGTTTTTTACAATAGTGTATATCTACATACATACATACATATAGTTTCTCTCTCTCTCGTTACTTTATCATGACCGTATTATCATCATTATTACAATGCTGTATTGTATTTAAGATGTTTGTGTAAATATGGAAGTTTTATATGCATACAAAATGTAAAATATATACATATACTAAGACAAACATTTGGGTTACTCATGTGATCTGATGTACATACAAATTCAGCTTGTCCACAGAATGGAACTTGTCCGTAGCCTGGGGACTACCTGTATATGGGGAAGGCTGCAGCTATTTTTGGTGTATTTTGTTCCTCTGCTTCTCCTGTCTGCTGCCTCTGTTCTGTTCCTCCACATTTCCAGAGAAAATAACAGGGCCAGTCTGGGGCAAATTGTGTCAAGAAAATCATTTTTCTAAATTGCAATCTTGATAAATTCAAATAACAGCACAGCTTTGTTTAAATAAATCGTGGTTGAAATAAAGGCCTCCAATGCATCACTGAGAGAAGTGCAGATGGGAACACCAGGTGTGGGGTTTACAATTCCCCCCCACCTCGCACATACACACACACCACCGTCACCTCCCTTTGTTTTGTTAAAGCTGGCTCTTGAGACTTGACTCAAAAATGTCTTGCAGTGACTTGAAACTTGACTTGGGCTTGAAAACAAGACTTGAGACTTGGAGTAAAGGACTTGAACGCATCACTGGAATCTAGCCACTCAGAATTAAGCCTCTTGGCTTCATTACCTGCATAAGTCATTCTTTAGTATTTCATCTTCCTTATGTGGTGGAACTCAAAGCAGTGTAGAGCAGTGGTTTTCAACCTTTCCACAGCTGGGGACAGGCAAAAACAGGAAAACTGCCTTGGGGACTGCTGAGGTAGAAACAAAAAGCACCATACACATAATATAGTATTCTGTGTATTAACTTCCAAACACAATACCAAAAAAAATTAAAATTCACCAAAACAACTAGAAACCGAGCAATAAAAAATGTCAACAAAAGAACAAAATACTGAAATCAGTGCAGCACGACACCCAGCTGGCTCCCACTGAGCCGTCAATCCCCTCCCTGCCCACCCCCAGTGGCACTAACACATCCACTGCGAACACAATGCCAACCAAGGAAGAGGTGATGGAGTACAGCCAGCCCCCATGCCAGTCCGCAGCAAGCAGGATGTGCCCCACCCCCATGGACCTGCAGGAAATCCATGGACCAGTGCTGCTCTGTGGACCAGTGGCTGAAAAACACTGATGCAGTGGATCCCCAGGGATTTTCCACCCACAGGGAGAAAACGACTCTCGCCTCTTTCTCCATCCCATTCTTAATTTTATAAACAACTATTATGTCACTGCTTTCCCTTATTTAAAAACCCTCAAACATTGTAGCCTTTTCTCATATGGAAGTCATTTCCACCTCAATTATCCTACTGGCTATCAGGAGGGTAGGGATGAACCCTTTCAGACTCTACCCCTCCCAAATCCATGGTCTTCCTCTTGTGCCTGGCCCAGTCCTGCAAAGCAAGCCAAGCCAAAAGGAAGTATGTCAATGCTTGTGGACCCCCAGTTGCACAACTGGCAACCTTTCCTATTAAGGAGTTGCTCCTTCTCATTAGGTGGCCAAAGTATTTGAGAGTTTCATCTTCAGTATCTGGCCTTCAGTCAGGGTTGATTTCCTCTAGGACTGACTGGTTTGCTCTCCTTGCAGTCCAAGGGACTCGCAGGAGTCTTCTCCAGCACCACAATTCAAAGGCCTCAATTCTTCGGCACTCAGCCTTCTTTACGGTCCAGCTTTCACATCCATATATTGTAACTGGGAAAACCATAGCCTCAACTGTACACACGTTTGTTGGCAGGGTGATGTCTCTGCTTTTTCATATGCTGTCTAGATTTCCTCCCATAGCTTTCCTCCCAAGGAGCAAGTGTCTTTCAATTTTGTGGCTGCAGTCCCCATCTGCGGTGATCCTGAAGCCCAGGAAAATAAAATCTGTCACTACCTCCATTTCTTTTCCATCTATTTGCCAGGAAGTGATAGGACTGGATGCCATGATCTTAGTTTTCTTAATGTTGAGTTTCATATCAACTTTTGCGCTCTCCTCCTTCACCTGCATCAAGAGGATCTTCAGTTCCTCTTCACTTTCTGCCATTAGAGTGGTATCATCTGCATATCTGAGGTTGTTGATATTTCTCCCAGCAATCTTAATTCCAAGTCGTGATTCATCTAGTCCTGCCTTTCTCATGATGTGCTCTGCATATAAGTTAAATAGGCAGGGTGACAGTATGCAACCTTGCCAAACTCCTTTCTCAATTTCAAACCAATCAGTGGTTCCATGTCCAGTTCTCACTGTTGCTTCCTGACCTGCATATAGGTTTCTCAAGAGACAAATAAGATGGTCTGGTACTCCCATCTCTTTAAGAACTTGCCACACTTTGTTGTGATCCACACAATCAAAGGCTTTAGCATAGTCAATGAAGCAGAAGTAGATGTTTTTCTGGAACTCCCTAGCTTTCTCCATGACCCAGCATATGTTGGCAATCTGATCTCTAGTTCCTCTCCCTCTTCAAAATCCTGCCTGTACTTCTGGTAGCTCTCGGTCCACATACTGTTGGAGCATGTAGGATTTTGAGCATAACGTTGCTAGCATGTGAAATGAGTGCAATGGTGTGGTAGTTTGAACATTCTTTGGCCTTGCCCTTCTTTGGAATTGGAATGTAAATGACTTTTCCAATCCTGTGGCCACTGTTGAGTTTTCCAAATTTACTGGCATATTGAGTGTAGCACTTTTACTGCATCATCTTTTAGGATTTTGAATAGCTCAGCTGGAATACTGTCACCTCCACTAGCTTTGTTGTTGCTCAGACTTCCTAAGGCCCATTTGACTTCACATTCCAGGTTGTCTGGCTCGAGGTCAGTGACCACCCCATCGTGGTTATCAGGGACGTTAAGCTCTTTCTTGTCTAGTTCTTCTGTGTAATCTTGCCACCTCTTTTTAATCTCTTCTGCCTCTGTTAGGTCCCTCCCATTTTGGTCCTGTATCATGCCCATCTTTGCATGAAATGTTCCCTTCATATCTCCAGTTTTCTTGAAGAGATCTCTGGTCTTCCCTATTCTATTGTTTTCTTCTATTTCTTTGCACTGTTTACTTAAGAAGGCATTCTTATCTCTTCTAGCTATTCTCTGAAATTCTGCATTCAATTGGGTGTATTCTCCCAATTTCTCCCTTGCCTTTCGCTTCCCTTCTTTTCTCAGCTATTTGTAAAGCTTCCTCAGACAGCCATTTTGCTTTCTTGCATTTCTTTTTTTTCAGATGGTTTTAGTTGCTACCTCTTGTACAATGTTGCAAACCTCCGTCCATAGTTCTTCAGGCACTCTGTCCAAAAATAAAAATGGCGTTTTCTACAGTAATTCCCTTCTATTTTTGGAACAATGCTTCTTGAAGTAGAATTCCATCTAGTGGATAAAGTGCATTACCACCTCTTTGCATAATTTTGGCTTTCCTCTTCCTCCTTTCTTGATCCGATCAGTGGTTAAAACATGGTTGATAGTCGACAGGGTGAAGTTAATAATTTAGACTTGTTAGAAATGAAAACAGCGATAATTTTGACAATACAGTTATTAAATGATACCTTGAAGAAGGAGCTCTTGGAGGAGTTAGGAGAACTTAGAACAGACTTGAAAGAGTTTTAAAAAGAGTTGGGAGTTCTGGAAAGCCAGATTAATACAAATTCTACGAGGATCTGTCAGCAGGAGACTATGTCCAAGGAACTTCAGAAACGCGTAATTCAATTACAGAATTCTCAAAGAAGAGCCAACATTTGAATTAAGAATTTGCTGGAAGCACCTGGAGAGACACAACTTATACAAAAGATTCAAAGCTGGATAAGTTACAACTGACAAACTGTTGACACAAGTCGGTGATTTAGAGTCAGAGGCATCAGAGAGGGAGGATCCCAGGTCACCGGAGCAACTGCCAATAGGAGAAGAAAATACTACAGGGACTGGATAAAACAGGAGAGCCCTAAACTACCAAGAAATAGAATGTGGAAGAAATAATGATGAACTGATGGGAAGATGGTCTTTTGGGTTGTTTGGGTAAAACAAACATAGAATGGTTAATTAGAAATGATGGTTGGCCCCCAATTGTAGGATTTAGGTGGACCTATATGGACCAGGAGGAGAATATTACATTATTTTCATTTTGGACTTAAGTGTTGTAAAGGGTAAAAATATTCATTGTTATACATTTAAAGCTAAATAGGATTCCTTATGTGCAAAGGAATTTAGATGTATCAAAACTAAATTGAGGTTTAATATATGAGGCAAGGTAGATGGAAAAGGTCTGGGTAATAAAGTAATGGGTAATAAACTAATGGGCAGTAAGAAAAAACAGGAGAGCCCTAAACTGCCAAGAAAAAGGATGTGGAAGAAATAATGATGAACTGATGGGAAGATGGTCCTTTGGGTTGTTTGGGGAAAACAAACAGAATGGTTAATTAGAAATGATGGTTGGCCCCCAGTGGTAGGATGTAGGTGGAGCTTGTATGGACCAGGAGGAGGAGATTGTATATTTTTGCTTCAGACTTAAGTGCATTGTCACACATTCAGGGTTTAAGTTAAGTAGGATCCCTTATGTGCAATGGAATTTAGATGCATTAGAACTAAGTTGAGGTTTCATATATGAGGCAAGGTAGATGGGAAAGTGTGGGTAATATAGTAATGGGCAGTAAGAAATATTTAAAATAGTGAGATCCCATAGCATAAGGATAAGATGTAGTAAGTTTTATTACATAAGTTTGTCTTTAGGGACTATATTTAGAATTAAGTGCTAATCCCAATAGAGTAGGAGATGGTTAATAAAGGGGCTATATATAAATTTATAACAAAGTTCATAAATTAGGTCATTATACAAGACACAGAAGAGGTGAGTGGCCTATCTTTTCTCCTTTGGAGGGACTTAAGCTCTTTCTCCCCTCCGCCTTGTGCCTAAGGGCAGAAAGGCTGCAGGGGAATCTCATTAATTCAAGGGGGGAAGAAAATCTGTCTATGTATCAGGGTTGAGGGGAAGTTGTGGGTTTATTGTTTGATTTATGTTTTCTATGTTGTATGTATTGGTAATGTTAAATGTGGGTCACAATACTTGGGATTGAAGCTACAGAGTTGGGAATATCAAAATCGACATGATTGCTCCTAAGCGTCCTCTCCCACCTAGCAGAGCCCACTCAGCACCGTGGTATATGCCTGAGTTGCAGGTGATGAAGCAGCCTGGGATACGATTAGAGTGCAGGTGGAGAAAATCTCGGGACGAATCTGGCTGATCACACTTGCGTGTTCATTGTCGAGCCTATACTGTGGCAGTGAGGGTGGCGAAGAGGCAGTTCTCTGCCTCCATTGCTTCCTCACAGTGCTGTCCAGCAGAGCTTTTCTGAGTAGTGTGAGGTCTAATACATCCTGGCCAAGAAAAAGAAGTGGTCACACCTCCCCCAGCCCGCTGTGACGACTTTGCCCAGCACTTTAAGGAAAAAATCACTCAGATTCGCCACGATCTGGACTCCACAGTTGATATGGTTCCAGTACGGGAGGTGTCCAGAGCGCCATCTAGTCCATCATTATTGGATGAGTTTCAGTTATTGCGGCCTGATGAGGTGGACAATGTGCTTGGAATGGTATGTCCTACCATCTGTCTTCTTGATCCTTGTCCCTCTTGGCTACTTAAAGAAGCCAGTCACAGGATTGGTTCCTGGGTCCGGGAGGTTATCAACGCCTCACTGAGGGAGGGCCGGGTCCCTGCCCCTTGAAGGAGGCAGTGATCCGGCCTATCCTGTAGAAGGCATCTCCGGACCCAGAGGTGGCTGCCAGTTTTAGACCAGTGGCCAGCATTCTGTTTTGGGGCAAGGTGTTAATGCAGGTGGTGGTGGGACAACTACAAGCACTCTTGGATGAAATGGATTATCTAGACCCATTTCAGTCCAGCTTCAGATCTGGTTATGGAACTGAATCCACCTTAGTCATTCTGTACGATGACCTGTGCAGGGAGAGGGACAAGGGGAGTGCGTCCCTGTTGGTTCTCCTAGACCTCTCAGTGGCTTTTGATACCATTGACCATGGTGTCCTTCTGAATAGGCTGGCCGGGTTGGGAGTAGGAGGCTCTGCTTGGCGGTGATTCCACTCCTACCTAGCCAGCTGATTCCAGAAGGTGGTGCTGGGGGACTATAGCTCTGTGCTATGGCAACTCTGCCATGAGGTCCCGCAGGGCTCTATTTTGTCCCCCATGCTTTTCAACATCTACATGAAACTGCTGGGAGAGGTCATCAGGTGGTTTGGGCTGTGGAGACACCAGTATGCTGATGATACCCAGCTCTACCTTTCATTTACATCTACTCCAGATGAGGTGGTGGCTGTACTGAACCAATGCCTGGGCGAGGTAATGGGCTGGATGAGGGCCAATAAACTGAGCCTCAATCCAGGTAAGACAGAAGTCCTGTTGGTGGGTGGATTGAGGTTTCTGGTAAGTGATTTTGACCTTGCCCTGGACGGGGTAGCACTCCCTCTAAAGGACAGGGTCCGCAGCTTGGGAGTACTCCTTGACCCGGAGTTGTCACTGAAAATCCAGGTGGTGGCGGTGGCAAGGAGAGCTTTCTTACTGCTTTGGCAGCTGCGTCCTTACATGGACAAGCACTGCCTAGCAACAGTGGTACAAGCTCTGGTAACCTCCTGGTTGGATTACTGTAACATGCTCTACATGGGGCTGCCCTTTAAAATGGTCTAGATACTTGAGCTGGTACAAAATAGAGCTGCCAGGCTGCTGACGGGGACCAATCGTTATTCTCATATAATGCCGGTCCTCTACCAGCTCCACTGGCTTCCAGTTGAAGTCTGGGCCCAATTCAAGGTGCTGGTTTTGACCTATAAAGCCCTAAACAGCTTGGGACCAGGATACCTGAAGGAACATCTTCTTCCTTATATGCCCTCATGCCTGCAGGAGATCTGCAGGAGAGGCCCTGCTCTGGGAACCCTCCTTGAAGGAGGTAAAAAGGAAATCTCAGAGTAGGGCCTTCTCTGTGGTGGCACCCAGATTGTGGAATGCACTCCCCAGAGAGGTTCACCTGGCTCCGAGTTTATACTCTTTTCAGCACCAGGTCAAAACCTTTTTATTTAACCATCATTTTAAAAATTAGTATTTTAATGCAGCAGTCACGATTTATTGGTTATATGTTATTTATGGTTTAGATTGTTTTTAATGTATTTGATTTTATTGATTGTGATCCATCCCGGGATGCCATGCATAAGGGACAGCATATAAAAGTTTTTAAATAAATAAGTAAATAATAAAATGGTTAAACAGATTAATATACTAACATGGAACGTGGAAGGCCTAGGGACAAATGTAAAAGGTGTAAAATACAGAATGTACTGAATAAGGGTATGAATCATGTGGTATTTTTACAGGAAACTTATCAGAAAAGGGACAGGTTAAATGAAATTAAAGGGAATTGGATAGGTGTTTATGAAAAATGTTTTGGAACTTCTAAATCCAGAGGCCTAGGTATTATATTGTGATTTATATCCTGCCTTTTTCCTACAAAGGGCTCAAGGCAGCTTACATATCTCTCCTCCTCCATCTTATCCCCACAACAACAACCCTGTGAGGTAGGTTGGGCTGAGAGTCTGTGACTGGCCCAAAGTCACCCCGTTGGCTCCATGGCTGAGCGGGGACTAGAACCCAGATCCTCTGAGTCCCAGCCCCATGCTCTTAACCACTACACCACACTGGCTCTCTAAGAGCTGTGAATTAAAGTTGAGAAGGTAGTTAAAGATCAAGAAGGAAGATATAGTTCAGGGGCAAATGAAAGGAGAGAATTGTACTTTAGGAAATATCTTTGCTCCAAATGTTAACCAAGAATTTATGCAGAAGGTTTTAGTGATACTGGAGGAAACCAGGAAAGGATTTGTGATTTTGAGAGGGGATTGTAATATGGTAATGGATAAAGTGAATGATAAATCCTCTTGGAAACAAAACGAAGAACAAAATAGGTACGCTAAACTATATAAGATGATAAATAGGACAGATTTGAAAGATGCCTAGAGAGAGCTAAAGGGGAATGAAAGAAGGTACTCTTTTTATTCAGAAGCTCATAAATCCTATTCAAGAATAGAGTACTTATTTATAACTAATGATGTAATAACTAAAGTTAAGAATGTAGAAATGGGGGTAATTCAGAAGGTATACATATGGGAAAGGTGCAGAGAAACTTAATATATGTGAAAAAAAACATTTTTTTGAGTATGGAAATAGAAATTCCAAATTATTAGCACAAGCCTCACAGATAAAGAAAAGGAAGGGTAATATTGGAGGGATAGAGAATGGAGGAGGAATAAGATGTACTGTTGATGTCCCTGCTAGCCAGGTGACTTACAGACCCACCAATGTCTGTAAGTGCCAATGAGGTTCAGTCAGGCGGAGATTCGTTCAGTTTTCTTTATTCAGCTGAGCAAAGCAACCGGGTGTCCGCTCCCTACACGCAGGCAGGAAGCGACACACACACACATTCCTGCTTTTCCTCTCTTTTTCCACTTAATCTCGCCCCCAGCGTTCCCTCACCCAGTCCCCTCTCGGGTCCGCCTGACCCTTCGCCCAATCCCCTTGCGGGCTCTGCATGTCCACTGCATGCCTGGCCTGTGCAGGTGCTTATCTACGTCCAATCCCCTCACAGGGGGAGCGTAATCCCTGCGTGCTAATCCTTGCTTGGGGGGGTCTCACTCACTGCCTCTTTATCAACATTCTTTTGCCTTCCCTTTTTCCTCTCCAAAGCAAGCAGTTTTACAAAAAGCAAATGGCGTTTGTTACGCTAACCAAGCTCCTTCAGTACTAAGATGAAGGAGAAATTAAAAGCATTTCAAGAATTTTTAAAATATATATATATACAGCCACAGGGGTGGATACAAATAAGGTTATAGAATATGTGAAAAATAACTTGGAAAAGAGCTTGATATACAAGACAAAGAAGAAATGGAAAGGGAAATTACTGATGATGAAATTGAAACAGTAATAAATAAATTGAAAATTGGTAAAATCCTGGGGTAGATGGGCTAGGCCCTGAATTTTATAATTTTTCGCAAATTAATGATACCCACATTGAAAAATTTGATGAATAAAATTTTAGAAGGTGAGGAGATCCCCCCATCATGGAAGGAATCTCTGACTGTTTTAGTATTGAAGCCTGGAAAAGATGCAGTAAATATGGATACTTATAGACCAATCTTCCTGATAAAACAAGACACAATTTTTTTTCTACAATCCTATCTAATAGATTGTACACATTTATTGGAAAATATATGAATATATATGTGCCGGGATTTTAGCATTAGATATCTTTAAGGCATTTGATTCAGTGGAATGGGATAAGATAATATGAGATTTGGAGTTAAGTTTAAACATTGTGTAAATCAATTATATAAAGATAACACCACAAGAGTCCTGCTAAATGATGGAATCACAGATATAATTTCTCTAGGCTGGAGAACATGTCAAGGATGCCTCTTGTCTCCCATTTTATTTGTGACAGTTATGGAATTATTAGCTATTGTGATTAGGAAAAATGCGGAACTAAAAGGGATTTAAAGAGGAAGTTAAGGTAAATTTAGTTGCTGATGATACCCAATTGACGTTAGAAGTTATAGATTGACTTAAGCTGCATTTACAAGAATTTGAGGACATAACTGAACTAAACGTAAATTGGGACAAATCTAAGATTATGTTAATTAATTATAGCAAAGAAGATAAGGCCAAGCTGAAAGATTTATTTGAAGGAAAAAGGAAGGATACAATAAAATATTTGGGAATTTATATTACATGGGATATACACAAAATGGTGAAACTGAATATGGAATGTCTTAAAAAACAAATAGAGGAATATATTAAGGAATTTGATAAGGTCAAACTATCTTGGTTTGGTAGAATTGCGGTATGCAAAATGAAGATTATTCCCAAAATTAATTTTCTTTTTCAGATGCTACCCATTAAGATTGCAGATTCTGATTTGAAAAGTTGGCAGAGTATGATTAATTCCTTTTGTAATGGTGGGGGGAAGCTAGAATTAATTAAAATTTAATTAGCACTATGTTGTTATGTATAGTTTTAATGATGTTACACATATTTTAACCTATGTTGTTATGTATAATTTTAGTCTATGCATTATCTAATTTATGTTATTTGTATAATTTTGTTATGTATTTTTGTAAATAAAAAATAAAATATTTTAAAAAAGAGAAAAAACAAGTTCCAGAGTGTGGCCTTTCTCATGTGTTGGGCCAATGACATGCTGAGACAGCCCCATGGTTATCATGGTGGTCATGAGGTTCTCAGCTGCTCCAGATAAGGAGGCCTCAGCATGGAAATTGAAGTCCCCAAGGACCTCAAAACCAGATCCGAGACCAACTCCATCAGCTGAGGCAGGGAGACTGATAAAGAATCCCCAATCTGTCTCGGAAGCCCAACACACAGTGCAAACATTCTAGACCATGGGTCCTCAAACTACGACCAGGGGGCCGGATCGTCCACCTCAGAGGTTTTCAGTGTGCTGTGCGCACATGCGCACCCCACGAGCCTGCTGCCCCCCGCCTCGCCCCCCGCACGGGGAGGTGGTGGCTTGCTTGCAAGGAGATTGTTTTGGATTTGCTGGGAGAAAACGATCTCCAAGCGAGCAAGCTGCTGCATCACGCGCCCACCACTGCATCACGGCGCGTGCCCACCCCTGCCTTGCCTTGCCTCCCCTCGCCACACGTGCCAGCATGCCCGCGCCTCACTGCGCCCATGCACCGGCCCACGGGCACTGCTGGCACCACCTTTCCAGCCCACGCCCAGCACCGGCACCTTTCAACTGGCCCCCTGCTGAAAAAGTTTGAGGACCCCTGCTCTAGACCAGTGATGGCAAACCTTTTCGAGACCGAGTGCCCAAACTGCAACCCAAAACCCACTTATTTATCGGAAAGTGCTAACACTACAATAAAACCTGAGGTTTTAGTTTAGAAAAAACACCTCACAGCCAGTTCAAGCAAATATATATATATATATATCCTTGGCAGCACACTGACCGGCCATGCAAAAGCTTGGACGAGTTGTGGCTACTGAATCGCGGCTCGTGAAGTCATCGCCTGGCACTGCTACTCCTTTCTGAGCATGCGCATGGCCCCTATGTGTGCTGGTATCCAATGCTCAGCTGCTGGGGTGATGCTGGAGCAGCTTGGCTCGCATGCCGACAGAGAGGGCTCTGCGTGCCCACTGTGGCACATGTGCCATAGGTTCGCCACCACTTCTCTAGACCTTCACCTGAGGGGACAGGAAGCCTGGGAAAAGAGATCAAATCTTTAAAAATTATTGCCAACCCCCCTCCCTGGCCCTCTAAGTGATACCAAATACCCCAGGGGCATAACTGAGAAAGAGAGACTCCACCCTCCTTTCTCACCCAGGTTCCTGTAATGCACACCAGGTCGGCACTCCTCAAAACACTTGGTGGGCACCAGGTTGGGGAACCACTGGTTTAATGAGTTGGGCCAGTGCCATGTTTCCCACAACCTTTTTTTTTTTTTTTAACATGGAGAATGTCTAAAATCAATTCCAGAATTGGTGCATGCACACTTGGTTGCAGCTTTCAATTCTTCCTGTTCATTTGTGTCTTTAAACAAATATCCAAAGTGCTTGTGCAAGCAAATCCTTCCCAACTCTTGGAATGATTTCTATAAATTAAAGAGATGGGGAAAATGTGAACAAACTGAAAGCAAGCACAACCTGTGCATGGGATAGAACAATAGCTTGTCAGTGCAGTAGTGAGGCTCACAGCAACTCAGAAAAGCACTGTGTAACTGCATTGCAGAGTACCCAGTCCGTGCAGTGTGGGGCATACAAATGACTATTTTTCTGTATAGTGAAGGTGTGAGAAACAGCTCTCTTTCCCAAGTAAACCATGTATCACACTTTTGATGAAGCCTCTGATGTGGTGACAAACCAAAATTATATAGCAATCATTCTGTTAAAATCAAAACAAAAAGTGTTGAAAATTCACCTCCCAGCTGTGACCACATTTTGAGTACATGTCATGGTTGTTCCCCACATGCTTCCCTCCATCACCACAGCTGCTCCAGGATTAGATCACAAGCTCATGGGGAGCAAGGGCCAATCTACTTTCCTGTGTAACTCTGCACTGATAGTGCGGTATAAACAAGAGTCTACTAGTGTGGACAACCCTAGAGAACATGAAGGGGAGACAAGTGCTTTTATGTAAGGGGGCAGTTAGGGGTAGGAGAAAACAGTCAGAAGGGTTGAGCCTCCTCCTAATGATGCTTTTCTAAAGAGGGAGCAAGAATTGTGGGGCAGGGGGATGCATTTTTACTTCACCAGAGATCTAGCTGGAGCAGGCTAAACTGCTGTTTTGGGCTATCAGCATCCTAATTCCAGCAGACCCTTCTGATATGTTACACACTCTCTCTCATTCAAATCACCTCATAATACAAGGTTGGGGTTCCAGACTCATAGTTTTAATACCTTGTTTTCCTGTATTCTATGTGCCACTTTGGCAAATGGAAGTGGAACATGAAGGGAAATTTCCTACATAGTTCAGAGAAGTAGAGAATACAGCTGCCACATCAAAAACAAGACAACTTAAAACCACAGTCACTGAGGGGTTATAAAATCCAACATGTCAACTATTTATTAAACAGCAAGTTTATTAATATACAGATGTAAAAACTGAAACAGTTGTGGCCCCATATATATTTGATTTAACAACATTATTGTGTAAAACCATATACAAGGGTTAGTGAATGTCTGACCCTCCAGATCTTGCAACAGTCCAAATCCCAACATCCCCTGCCAGTGTGGACAATGGGTTTGGGATGATAGGAGCTCATTTTGGGCCATGTATTCCCCATCCCTTACCTAGTGAGACATCTTGAAATTGGACTTGCAGACAACCATTTTATGATGACGGGATCCATTCTGGTCTAGTCAGCCCTCTTTATCTCTCTAGCACAGCCTTTTTCAACCTGATGCTTTCCACATGTTGTTAGACTTTAGCTCCCATCACCTTCATCCAGCATGGCCAATGGTCAGGCATACTGAGAGTAATAGTCCGAAAACATCTGGAGAGCACCTGTTGGAAGAAGACTGCTACAATGGATTAGAACCACTTTTTCAACACTTTTTAATAGCTTTGTGATGAAGAACTCTGTCTGAATAGAGAAAGGGTGATTGCGTTTGGCATGGGGGATATGTGAGTAAACCAGCTATAGTAAGGAGGGCTGCAGAAGCCAGGATGGAAATTAAGCTTGCTTAACGGGAAGCTGCAGGTGGCGCAGTGGTTTAAGCCGCTGTGCTGCTGGGGTGGTAGATTGAAAGGTCGCCAGTTCAGATCTGCACAACGGAGTGAGCTCCTGTTGCTCCGTCCCAGCTCCTGCCAACCTTGCAGTTTGAAAGCATGCAAATGCAAGTAGATAGAAAGGTACCACTTCAGTGGGCAGGTAACAGCATTCCATGCACTTCGGTGTTTAGTCATGCCGGCCACACGACCACGGAGACTGTCTGCGGACAAACGCTGGCGCCTCGGCTAGGAAACTGAGATGAGCACCGCCCCCTAGAGTCAGGCATGACTGGACTTAATGTCAAGGGGAAACCTTTACCTTTACCTTTAACGGGAAGCTCATGAGCCTCCCCAGCAAAGCACATGCCTGATCCTATTGCCATCTTTTTCTTTAGCAAGCTACTGTCATCAATGACCGCGGAGCAGCCTCTATGTTTATGGCCCCCCAGTTCTGCACTACTGATGGCGGAAGCAACAAGAACTGGAGCAGCAGACCTTCCAATTAGGGAGTGAACTACTTAAGACTGCAGAATGGGAGAATACTATCTTTCTGGGGTAGCTGGCCTAGCTATCATGCTAGGTGATGCCTATGTCTTTGTCTAGCAACACAGGCAGATTCTGTGTGGTTACTGAGGTAATTTTCAAGTACCCACACTCCCCAAGGTTCTTGTCCCTTCCTCAGTTTCTCTGCTTGCCTCTCTGCCTGCCATCCCTCACTTCAAGATCTGTCACAGTGTTTCCCTTGGGGTTCTAGCTCCAGTTTTGGGGAGACGTGTGTTTCTGGCACACTACTTTTCAGGTTTCCAGAGCCCTGAGTAGTGCTCACAATGGAATTCAGTGGGCAGCTTTTAGCACCAACACCTTGATGGCTGCAGGGTTGCCATTCCCAACTGACAAGCTCATGTTGTGCCCCTCCTGCTGGTGTGAGGAACGCTCAGACTTGCTGGTGCTGCCATCCAGTGTGGGGTAACCAAAGTGCTTGACCCGGCTCTCCTCTGCACCTGGTGCGACCACCAGGAGGCAGCAGAGCAACTTGAAGATAGCCCTTCTCATGTCTTTACTGGTCAGGGTATAGATGATGGGATTAAGAAGAGAGTTAATCATAGCCAAGGCCAGGAAATAGTCTGCCTTGTATAGCACACTGCAGGCCTGGACCTGGCATGCAACATCTAGCAAGAGGAGCAGGAAGAGGGGTAGCCAGCAGGCTATGAAAGTGCCCACCACAATGGTCACTGTCTTCAGCAGAGCCATATATTTCTGGGATTTCTTGAGCATGCCTTTGCGGAGGGTGCCCAAATGCTGACCGTTGAACTTGACCATGCGATAGATGCGGGCATAGAGCACCACAATGGAGAGCAGGATAGCCAGAAAAACTGTGATGCAGAAAAGGAGATAATGCTTGGAATAGAGCGGCAACACTGTGGAACACTTAGGAAGGTTCTCCATACAGTTCCAACCCAGAACTGGAAGCACCCCGAGCAAGATGGAGGCCAGCCAGCTCGCACCTATTAGCAAGAACATTCGCCCTTTCTTGTCTCCATGGTAGAGCCTCATGCGGATCATAGTTATGTGCCGCTCAATGGCAATTGCAAGCAGGCTGAGCACAGACGCAGCAAGTGTGACAAACACCCCACCTTCTCGCAGGAACCACTGGACAGGGGTAAGCTTGAGGGTGTTGGGCCCAGACATGATGATATTGGCGATATAGGCCACTCCAGCCAGCAAGTCTGACAGTGTCAGATTCCCAATCAGGTAGTACATAGGTAAGTGGAACTTCTTGTTCCTCCAGATGGCCAGCAGGACCACTAGATTTTCCATCACAATGAAGGCACACACAACCAGGAAGGCAATGGCATCGGCCTTGAGGCTGCCCTTGTACTTGCTGGCATGGAGCTTGCCTGTATAGTTGTAGTGCAACAAAATGATATCATTGTTGTGGTACTCCCGGTAGAAGTGGACCAGATAACGTGGAGACTCCATGCTGATGGGCCCTACCCCATGTGTACTTCTCTTCCCTTAGTCTCACAGGGTTTACACGCCACACAGAGTTCTTCCCATCATGAGCCTTTCTTATGCATGTCTCAGGTTCTGTCCAGGGGACGATGATGAAGTTTTACAAAGCAGGTTCCTTTCCCCCGGCAGCAGTTATGCTGCCCTCAGATGCAATTCTGAAGGAGCCACCAGGAATACCAGTGGACTCCTTCCATTTCTATCAATCAAGATGAACCTAAAAAATCAACAAGAAAACCATGTAAATTGATGCTTGCAAAACAGAAGGCCAATCCAATTTTCCCGGTGAAGTCCAGTGTATTAAGAAGGTGCTATCAGAACAGAACCTGAGAAGCAGAACATTCTTTAATCAAAGCTAGCCTACTGGTCCATCTAGCTTCTTCCTGACAGCAGCTCTCCAGGGTTTGCAAACCGGGACTGAAGCCAAGATCTTTTATAATCATAGCATGCATTATGGTGCTTTCTCAAAGACCTTTACCAGATACAGAAAAGCAAAACAAGAAGTTGGCCAGGCAACAAAGCACCTTTATTATAGGTCCCTGTTCCTGGCCTAGTAAAGCAGGTGCCTTCCCTTGAACATAAGCGAGGCGTGCCACACCCCTCACGCAAGGTCAAGACAACCAGTTCTACTATGTGGAGGTGATACTGGCATTTCCTTTATTGGCTGCATATTTACTTGCAGTAAGGAAAGGATGTAACAAATGCCTTGCTGGCTTAGATTCAAGATGTGTCTACACAACTTCCGGTCAGGAGATGTTGAGAACAGAGCTCCCCTAATGTGCTGCACTACAATTTCCATCACCTCTGCAGCATGCCCATTGGTGCTGCATGTTGCAGTCTAACACGTCTGAATGGTGCCAGGTAGGGGAAGGCTGCCTGTTCTGAATGTATTTCAAGTGATTTATGGACGACTGAGATTTCTCATAGAATCAGAGAATAGCATTTTGATTGATTGATTGATTGATTGATTGATTGATATCCCACCCCTTAGCCAAAAATAGGTAGTAAAGTCGGAAGGGGACACAGCGCATCAGGTCCAACCCCCTGCTCAGTGCAGGGCTCCAAGTTAATCCATCCCTTCGCAATGGCTCTCCAGTTGCATTTTGAATGCCTCCAGTATGGGAGAGCCCACAATTTCACAACCTCCCAAGGTAATTGGTTCCATTGTTGTATTGCTCGTGTGAAGTGAAAGGGAACAAATAATTTGCACTCTTTAAGTACACAAACAAGATGTGACCAAGGGATGGAGGGTGGGGCTATGCTTATGAGCAGCATGTCCTCTAGGTTCACAGCCAGCTCTATAAAATTACTGCGAGCCTATCTTCTGCAGCTCCATCATATGATAATTTTGCTTCTAATTCCAAGCTCTTCACTTACTTTCCAGTATATTTGATTCTATGTCTTTCACATATCAATCTCTAATTTAACCTACTGTGACTTACTAGTTTATGTATCAGGATTAGGTTTTCCATGGATTGCCCAGTGATTTTCAAGTTGCACCAGAGCACTAGTGCTAGACAATCAAGATGGGAGTGGAGAACTCTAGCAGGATTTCCACCTGTCTGGTAGTCAGAGGAAGACTAGAGATACGTAGCTAAGCTGCAGTCTGATGGTATGAAGAGAATAGAAGGCCCAAGGATGTATGTTTGCAACACAACAGGCTTTCAGGATTATCAGACAAGTTTTCTGGCACTCAAAAATTCTTACTAGCCCACCTGCTCACTCATAATAAAGACAGTCATTTGTAGCACATCAGTGGCTTTAAACAAGAGTAAGGAAACAATATGCATGCATGGGCAACTTCTAGGTTCAATTTCTGCAATGCGCTCTACATGGGGCTATCCTTGTGCCCACTATGGAAACTGCAACTAGTAAAAAATATGGCAGCCAGGGTGATTTCTATGCATCATGGCGAGACTATTTATTTCCTATTTTAAAGTCTTTGCACTGACATTTCTGGATATAGTACAAGATGTTCTGTGGGGAATCATTAGGATGGCAGCCAGTGAAAAGTGGAGTCCCCCAGGGCTCAGTTCTGGGACTGATTCTGTTCAACCTTTTGATCAGTGACCCAGAGGAAGGGATAACCAGACTGCTGACTACATTTGCAGACTTCACCAAAGTGGAGGCAGTGGACACAACTGAGGAGCAGGTAATCCAGATCCAGAAGGATCTGGACAGGCTGTGGAAGTGGGTGGGGGACAACAGGATGGCATTCAATGCGGATAAGTGCAAGGTATTGTACTTGAGACACAGGAATAGGTGTCACAGGTACAGGATGGGGGACCAGTGGCTGGAGAGCAGGATCTCAGGGAACCTGTCAATAGCAAGCTGAACATGAGCCAGCAGTGTGATGCAGCGGTTAAGAAGGCAAACATCACCCTTGAATGCATAGCCAGAAGCATGGCTTCCAGATCTAGGGAGGTGTTGATACTTCTCTACATGACTTTGATGCACCCAGAAGTGCAGTACTATATCCAGTTCTGGGCTCCACATTATGTAAGAGACATGGTTAGGTTAGAACTGGTTCAGCACAGGGTCACAAGAATGGTAGGAGTGACATATGGGGAGAAATTGAGGGAACTGGGTCTTTTCAGCCTGAAGAGCAGCAGACTCTGAGGGGATCTTTTAGCGACTTATACGTATGTGAGGGGATGTCTTGTGGAGGGCCATGACCTGTTCCTCCCTGCAGTGGAGGACAGGATGCATTCCAGTGGGGCAAAGCTCAAGGAGCCAGGCTTCAGGTTGGATGTCAGGAAGTTCTTCCTGAAGGTTAGAACCCCTAGGACATGGGTACTAAAACTATGGCCCGCGGGCTGGATCCAGCCCACCATTGCCCATTTATCAGGCCTACCCCAGAGGTTTTGCACTGGTCATGCATGGTCACGCAGCTTGCTTGCGCAGAGATCGGTTTGGACTCACTTGGAGAAAATGATCTCCGCTCGAGCAAGCACTGCCTCGCCCCACGCGCCCCCTGCCCCCACCTTGCCATACGTGCCCCAGCCCACCCCCCCCCCCGCCGGCACCACCTTGGGGGCCCGCACCCACCGCTGGCACCTTTCAACTGGACCCCTGTTGGGAAAGTTTGAGGAACCCTGCCCTAGGATATGGAATGGGATTCCAAGGGAGGTGGTTGAGGCCCCAGCAGTGAGGGTGTTCAAGGATAGGCTGGACATGCACATGTTGGGGATTACATGAACAGAGCTGGCTGGAGCCGGGGGGTCAGACTAGATGGCCCAAGAGGTCCCTTCTGACTTGCTTAGTTTCTATGTTTCTGTGTTGGTAATTACCTTTAAAGCCCATCATGGTTTCGGTCTAAAACACCTTCAGGAGCACCTTTGCTGATACATTCTGCGGTGCCAGCTAAGGTCCTCTGGGGATATTCTTCTGAAGTCTGCCTCTGTACAATTAATGTCAACGACCTAGAAGACTTTCTCAGTAGTTGCCACTAATCTGTGGGGTGGTCTGTTGGGAGAGAAGTTTCTGATATCCTAGAATGCTATCTTTCAGAGGGAGTTAGAGGTATCTCTTCTGACAGGCCTTCCCAGATTAGTTCTCAGATCAGTTTTATTTAGTATGTTGCTTTTAGTCTATTTTTTTTATCATTGTTGGTTTTAATTTCTTGTTAACTGCCTATGGGAGCCTAAGGGAATGGAGCAATATATAAAAATTTTAAGACAGACACAGAGAAAAGTGTTATCCTCTGGAAATGATGAACTCAGAAGGAACAACATAGCTCCAATATTATGGCAAGACATAGCATAGTAAGGTACTATCATGCAAATTCTAACCAAATTACAGCAATCAGAATTCTCAGAAAACCTATTAACACAGCCATTATTCAAGTCTAGCAACAAATGCTGAAGAAGAAATCCAAAACTTTTATGTAAGCATCAAAGAGGAAATAGATAATGCATCAAAATAAGACAAGCTAATAATCATAGATGATGGGAATGCTAAGGCAGGAAAAACGCAGAACCCACTGCTGTGGGAGAATTTGGTTCAAGGGTCAGAAACATAGCAGGAAACGACTCATAGAATTCTGTGAAACATACCACATACCACATGATTATGAGAAGGCTAAGTCACATGATTCTTTTTTTAAGTTACTATACTAGAAAATTATTATCAGTGTGGGAAAAGTTATACTAAGATGGTTTTTTCACCCATGGAAGCGTCTGTGTATCCAAATGCATTGAATTTTGAAGGGATTATAAGATATGATGTACATTTTGGATAAAGATGGAGGATTGAAATTGAGCTAAGAAATACAAGAACAGGGAGTTGATATCTTTTGGTGACATAAGGTGGAGATACAATCGAGATGTTTGTTTATTTATTTATTTATTTATTTAGACAGCTTATATGCCGCCCCCTTCGCATAAGCCTCGGGGCGGCTTACAATCATTAAAATCCTGCCTATAAATACAAAAAAAAATACATAGAATAAATAAAATGCCTAAAATAGTGGAAACAGCCTGGTCAGTTTAAAATCAATAAATAAACCTTAGCAATTAAAATAGTGCTTAAATTAAAAGGTCTTGGCCTGGCGCCAAAAAACAAATAACGACGGCGCCAGGCGGACCTCTCTCAGGAGCACATTCCATAGGTTGGGCGCCACCGCGGAGAAAGCCCTTCTCTGAGTACTCACCCTCCTAATATCCTTCACGGAGGGTTCCCAGAGAAGGGCCTCTGCCGCCGATCTCAAGGGGCGGGAGGCATATATGGACGCAGGTGCTCCTTTATGCTAAAGATTGTAAAGTATGGGGCTTTTTATAAGGACTTAATAGTATTTGACTAAATGATGTTTAAACCAGATGAGAAAATGATTAAAAGATTGTGTGACCTTTTACTTGTTAGGAAAATGGAAGATGAATAGGTCAAGGAAGCTATGAGAATATGGGAAGAAAATCTTAGATATAATATTGAACTAGAAATGTGGTAAAAGCTGTGGGAGAGAAATATTAAGGTAACATTAGCAACCTCATATAAGGAAAGCTTAAAATGTGTTATAGGTGGTAGCTGTCGCCAAATAGATTAGCCAAGATGTTTTTAATGATGTCAAATGGATGTTGGATATGTAAACATAAATTGGGTATTTTTTTATTATATACAGTAGAGGAAGTGGTACAAAAATCCTTAGATTTTTAAACCTGCAATTTCTTTTTCATTAGGCATTATATTGGGACATTAGTAAATAAGAAATGTATCTGATTTTATATGTAATCACTGCGGTGAGGATTGTATTCGCTTAACACTGGAGAAGTGAGGAACTACCCACTGATGAATTGGTTAAAAGATCCTGGACTGTGCAGAAATGGATAGACTGAATTTGTCATTGAAGGAGAAAGAAGATGCTGACTTCTATCAAACTTGGGAATCTTTTTGTTATTGGCTAGAGAAATGGGACTTTGCATAAACTTAAATATGTTTTTTAGTTATTATAGATGGAAAAAGAAAGGTGTGGGGGCTGACCCAGTGGGCTCGATGTTTTCTGATCATGGATGTTGTTTGTAGTTCTCTTTTTGTTTTTGTATAATTTTTCAAATAAAACTTATTATTAAAAAAAATTCTGTGAAGCGAACCATCTGTTTATTACAAATAGAGTAGAACCTCCATATTGCAAGCCTCCAAAAGATACATGAAACTGTGGATAGTAGCAAACACTATGGTGTACACTGTATATGCTGTACATACTTGGGATAAAGTTTGATTTTTAAATGTGGCACAATAAGACATTTCACCACAAGCCTAGAAAGTGCCAGCTGCAGCAGGCTGACCACCTGCCCACTGCCCCTCTGCTTCCAAATCTTGGCTTATCCGCCAATTCCAAGCCTTAGCTCATCCTTCCTCTCTCCCACTCCCAATAACAGGTCTCTTCCTGAGCACCTGACCCCACTGCCAGCTCCCTCACACCCACCCAGTGTGTCTGCCAGGCCTGGCCAGACAAAGCCTCAAAAGCCACATGTGGCTATTTGAGTTTATTTCGCTACTCATCACCTGTTGCTGCGCCCAAAGGCACCTGCTTACTGCCTGGTACTCACTGTCCGCAGGCACCCGCTTGCATCTCTCAAACATCTGACACTGACCACTCCAACCAGCCACAGTTAAGCAAGAATGTGGTTGCTGAGTCAACAGATACGGCAGTTCTGCTGTATGTACTTCAGGAAGCCAATCAGATTGCCAATATAGAAATCACACTGATTTTGCATCGATCACATACATTTTACAGAAAGCATCTACGAATTGAAAGGAGTGCTGATGAAAGTGAAAGATGAAAGTGCAAAGGAGGACTGCAGCTGAACATGAAGAAAACAAAAATACAAAAGAAGTGTGCAACTTTCAGGCCGATGAAGAAATTGAAATTGTGAAAGACTTTGCTCAATCACCAATTCAAGGGAAGACTGCAACCAAGAAATTCAAAGGTGACTAAGGCCTGGAAGGTCAACAGTGAAGGAACTAGAAATGACCATGAAGGGAAAGGACATCTCACTGGAGACCAAGGCCAAGGCCATCCACACTGCTATATTCCGAATGCATGTGAAAGCTGACAGAAAGAGCATTGATACATCTGAAACATGGTGCTGAAACTGAGCTTTGTGAATACCCTGAACTGACAGAGCGGAACTTAGATCAAATCAAGGTACAAACAAGCAGGACTTAGATCAAATCAAGGTAGAACTTTTCCTGAAAGCAAAAACTTATAGTAGGAATATTTTGGGTACATCATGAGAAGGGAAGATTCTAAGAAGACAATAAATCCAGTGAAAGTCAAAGACAGAAGAGGACAAGGTGGACCAACTAAGAGATGGATCGATTCCATAAAGGAAGCCACTGTTTACAAGATCTGAGAGCAAGAGCAAAGGGCATTCATTCAGAATCACCAAAAGTTACAGACAGCAGGTAACAACAGCAGCAAGTACTGACCCAGTCAAATGCTACTAAGGGCTTCACCAGACTGACAGCAGTCCACTACGTGAAAGAGAGAAAAAATTCTGAAGAAAGGGCTCACAGAGTTAGAGCTTGGTCCATTAATGACCATAATAATGGCCATTTCCAAAGCTTGGAAAGCATTTTGCAACATAAAGGACTTCAGACATGCTACTTTTGTCTGCTTATCCCGAATATTGCACAGGTGGCTACCACGCTTATGTGAATACAAGCCTATGTATCCCCAGTGCTTTTTTTGTTAAAAAAAAAAAAAAAAAGGTGCCAGAACTCACATCTTGTTAATCTTTTATTTAAAAACTTATATATTCAGTTCTTAATATTCTGGCCTTTTTATTAGCAGGACCGGTGGTTGAGAATTAGCAATGTTCTTCATTTTTAAATTTGGGGTCACACTTTTGCACTAAAAATTAAAAAAAGATTTTCAACTCACCAACTTTGTTTAAAATAAAGAAATTATTTACCTCTTGCACGTAGCCGGTCACTCTACACACACCAACACTGTGTAATGAAACATAATGGTCGCCACCTGCAGTAAGCGCTCAGCGCGTGACCACACGACCAATCACAAGCCGAGCAGCGCCATCACAACCAGCACGGACACACAAGCAGCCCGCATGCACCATTTTAATGATTTTGCCGCCGACCTGCTACGGCTGGAAAAATCCATCGAAAAAAGGTGCCGGAATGCCGTTCTGGTGCATTCTATGACAAAAAAAGCCCTGTTGTGTCCCTAACTTTTAATGGCAGCAATATCTCAAGAATGTATTTCAAGACCCCACACATTCTGGGAAGGTATTTGGGAAGGACTTCCCAGACAGGGCACTGATCTCTTCACAGCAGATTCCCTGGCTGTATTCAGACATAGCAGGAATGGCTTGCCATTATGTGTGAATACTGGAAGCATGGTGAAACATGGCACATTTGGTTACCATGAGTCATCAGAGAGCCAACCGTCTCCTATAACATTTCTGCATTTCAGCATTGCTCCTCATTATGTGTGAAGTCAGTTACAACGTTTTTTCATGCTTTTCCCATTTCAAGCAGCAAGTCCAGAGGCAGGAGCAGCCGTAGCCACTCCACCCACCATTCTCCTCTGGCCTGTTCACTTAATGATGGCTGACTTGCTGAGGACAGGGTGCTGGTTGCCTGCCCTTGTGCTCCCTGCCTCTCCTCTGGTGCAGGCTCCCTGGCGCAAAATGGATGATCGGCCAGACAGCGGACATGGCAGCGAGGTATTGAGGAGCATATGCCAGGAGGACGGACAGGGAGTGCCTCCAGCAGCAGGCAGTGACCAGGGGCAGGGGTGGGGGGCAGGCTACTGTAATGAGTTAACAGGGCTCCACAGAGCAGGGGGCTGGAGGGGGGGGGGAGCAGCAGCTGGCCGAGCACTTGCCTAGGGGAGTATGGGAGCCAATGGGGTAGAGGCTGCTGACTCAGGCAGGAGTGGTGCATACTGGGATTGGTTCCCAGCCATAGAGGCTGATGGGATGCATGCCATTTGGAGGGAAGATGGAGACATGCTGAGACTACTCCTGAGTAGATATCTTGCAACTATGTGAACACAGGACAGAAAGAAGAAAGGTAACTGTATGATATGCGTTCACATTATGTGTGAATAGCCCCACTGTCTTGACTCCATGGCAGATTAACATATGTCCATCACAAACATGGTTATTACCTTTGGAGCAACACAGAAAAATTGCTATAATTTTTGAAACCTGTCTGCAGTGGAGCATAAAGGAGATTATTTGTTAGAGACCTTTGTAAATGTGTGTTGTATCCCTGATTTATTCACTTGTATTGGGCTGTTTGCCTTGTTCACTTTGATATTTTACATAGTACTATATTTTGCCACAGATATACAAGTTTTTTGATTAGATTTATTTGATTTACAAGCATGTGTGCAGCCAGGGCCCTCTCCTAGCACCCAGAAGAGTGGCAGGCTGCAAGCCCATTCCCAAGAATCGGATTCTGACTTGCTGAAAGTCCCAGAATCTCTCTCCAGCAATGGCTGACGGAGAAAGCTTTGCATTCAGTGTTGTCTTTCCCTCTCTTTCTTTCACGTGTCCTTTATAGCATCACCAGAAAGTACTCTGTACGTTCTAATTTTGAGATACTTTCCATCTACCCATTTTTCTCCCCCTCTTCTCACTTGTCTCCTGAGAACAGTGCTCTGCTATCTCAAAACCTTGGTTGGGTCATTCATTTGCAAATACCTCCTCCACACAAATTTCCTTCACCTTTGTTCAGGAAGTGATATTCCCTCTCATGACCTCTCAAAACCCAGACAGTAAGTTTGCACAAATCCAAAGCATGTGCACTGTCACCTTTCATTGGTCTGATTCAGAATCTACTTTTCGTTTTTGCTAGACTGTTTGCCAATCAGTATTAGAGGAGTATCTGAAGACACTCTCCCCAAAAGTGAGTTGCAGAACCCCTCTGGGGGGGAGGCTGTAGAGTGTCCTGAAAATACCTGAAGAACCAAGAAAAGAAAACAAGCCTATTTGTGGTTATCAAGCAGAACAGTCCTAGAAGAACCATTCCAGGCAAAAGATACAGCACCAAGATATCACCCTCAGAGCACTCATTTTCTTCCTTTTATGCACACCGTGCATACACAAATTAGACTCATACGCACTTAGAATTCAAGTCACAGCTTCATTTGAGCCACAGTCCACCAAAGACTAGAATCTGCTTTCAGTTCCCAGAACATATTTAAGAGTGCTGTTGAACATGTGTAGAGTTCCTTTTCATGATCCACTGTTGGATACCATCTGTTACGAGAGCCAAAGGTTTCCAAGGCAGGAAGCCCTGAGTTTTGGAACTTTTCATTGCAGAAGTTAAGCACTACGTAAGGCAGCACTCTTAACATCACAGCATCCTCTGCTCTGCCCCCATAACCAAGAGTCATGCGCAAATCCCTACAGGGTTCTCTACAGGGCTACATATTGTCACACAGCCCAGCCTGGTGCCCTCCAGGATACCGTTCTCATTCGGCCCAGCCAGCACAGCCAATTGTCAGAAATGCTGGGCACTGTAAGCCAATGCACGTAGAGGGCACCCTGTTGGTTCTCCATACATTGTTTATTTATTTATTTATTATTTATTTTCCGATTTACATCCTGCCTTTTTCCTACAAAGGGCTCAAGGCAGCTTACATCATTCTCCTCCTCCATCTTATCCCCACAACAACAACCCTGTGAGGTAGGTTGGGCTGAGAGTCTGTGACTGGCCCAAAGCCACCCAGTTGGCTCCATGGCTGAGCGGGGACTAGAATCCAGATCGTCCCAGTCCCAGTCCCATGCTCTTCACCACTACACCACACTGGCTCTCATTTTTTGTCCTACCACATGCAGAGCCACATCGGACCTCTCTCTCATTCTCAGCTAGCTCCTGCAAGCCTCACAGAGACCACATTCCTACTTAGCCCGTTTCTCACAGTGCTGATTTTCATGCCATCAAAATAATGTACATCCAGGCTGCCCTGAGGATTCCTGGATGCACATTTCAGTTAATATTCCCAGTCTTCCTTTCCCTATGAGATAATGTTTTTGGCACAAATGTCCAAATATGTTGCCATAATGGGAAGAGACAATATCTTCCTCCCACATATACTGGAGAACCCTATCTGGTAAGTGTCTTCTTATTCAACCATGCCCTCTCTTATGAATCAATAAGAGATCAACTTGGAGCCTCTGAATTGTTGCAAAGATCACTGGAGTGATCTTCCATGCTCCAAAGGAAAAGATGCTCACAGGTTGGGTGAGAGGAGCTGCAGCTTGTTCACTGCCTTTCGGGACAATTTGGACTAATCAGTTCAAAAGCAGCTTGAGAAAAAGAACTGTGCAAACCTGAGTAGAGGTGGCCAAGCATGCCGCTTCAACACAGCTCTCTCTGAACTGCTTCTTCAAAGCAAACCACCATTCCTTGCTTAGCATGATAATGCTACTGTTTTGGCTGGTGGGGAGGGGGCGGGGTGAATGAGGCAAGCAACTGCTTTGAGCCCTTATAGGCTATGATTGGGGTCCTGACAACATGATAGCCCACACTCAAGAGTTGAATATGGCTTGGATGTTGGTTGCCATTGAACCATGGACCATTGCTGAAACGCACTTTCTTGTGTTGTTGTTGTTGTTGTTGTTGTTGTTGTTGTTGTTGTTATTAGAACATTTCTATGCCGCCCCTTGCCAAAGCCTTGGGGCAGCTTACAACACAAACCCAGCCAGGAGAACAAACTTGTGGTGAACAATGCACTGTTCACAACCTAACAAACCATGGCTTGTAAAGTGCATCTGATTTCAGACAACATGATAACCGATATTTCAACAATAATCTATGGTTCAACAAAAACCCTATCAACCCGTACTCATCCCTTGAATGTTGGTCATCATCTTGTCTGAACCCAGACTAGAAGCAGAATATTGCTTCTAGTTCATATGGCACTATTTTTCTGTGAGCAGTGCTTGTTCAACCAAAAGCAGCATGCTGGGTGCTGCTTCTCACTTTGATCCCATCTCTAATTTCTCTCTGGAAAGTGTCCCTTTCTTTGAAAGATTTTGGAAGCGGCACAGAAATTGGAGCTAGGTCAAAGTTAGCCATTCCTAGTCTAGTGAAAGAAAGACTGTGTTCAAGTAGGGCAAAGGACAGTGCTTAGCCATGGATTGGGTTCAGACCACATGATAACCCATATGCAAGGGTTGAAGTGTATGTTGCTGTTGAAAGATGGGTGACCATGTTGTCAGTCCAGCTGTGCTAACAAGCCATGGCTTGTTAAGTATGAACAACTCAAACCAGGAAGAGAATTGCAGTTTTTTTGTGGTTTGTGCAGGGTGTTCATGGTTAACAACCCACAGTTAGTTAGCACAGCAGGTTCAAGCAGCAAAACAATCCACAATCAGGCCATGGCATGGTTCACTTATCATTCGCACTCAGCTTTCAAGTGTGGGTTATTGTAGTGTCTGAGTCCAGTTGTAAAATGTCTCTGTCTTTAGTCCAAAGGGGCCTCGGTCGTCTATGGGTCTCGATCTGAATGTCTTCTCTTTCTCTATTGCAAGTTAAAAGTTCCAGACAGCAGTCATAACTTGCTATTGGTTACTAGTAATGTGTTTTAGATGGTATTATGCATTAATACCCACAGCAGAATGTTAGGAGGGCTGTATTCCAAGCTGTAGAAAATTGTTGCAGAACTTGACAATCAGAAAATGTTTCCTGATATCTGAGTAGTATGACAGTGGAACTAGTTGCCTAGAGAGGTTGTGGGCTCTCCCACAGTACAGACATTCAAGGCAAAACTGGACAAAATGGCATAACTTGGTGTCCTGCACCAGAAGGGGGTTGGACCCAATGGACCTGTGACCCCTTCTAACTCTACTATTCTATGATTCCATGATTCTAACTCCCTTTGTGATTATAAGATCAAAAAGGACAGGAGCAGAAGGCATTATACTCTATTTAATATTTATTCGTCTATATATAATACTTTTGTACCACTTACTATCCTAAAGCCTCCAAGTGGTAATCAGTGTTGCTCCCTTCACCAAGCCACCGTGTAAGTGTCAAATGCACAGAGCTACACCAGATTCTCACCAAAAGTACTTTGTGAAGGCTGAAATGGGAGGCATAGAACTTACACAGAGCCCTAAGGAAAACAAGTTCCGCATCAGAATATAGGGGATTGTACTACTATTTATGCTGCCTTAGGCCAGTAGTCCACATTCCCTTCTTGGGCAAAGTGGGAATGATTGCCAGTCAACTCAGGCTCTCTTGAATGAAATGGATGACCCAAATCCATTTCAATTGAGCTTCAGACCTAGTCTTGGAATGCCCTTTGCTGAGACGGGGCAGGTGGAGTTGATTCTCTTAGGCTTTTCAGCAGCTTTCAATACTATGGTATCCCATTGGATGGACAGCCTGGGCTGGGAGATGCAGGCACTGCACAACTGGTCTGGATAATTCAATTGGTTCAGAATAGAGCTGCCAGGATGTTAACGGGGACCAGCCAGTTTTCACATATAAATGCTGGTCCTCTACCGGTTTCACTGGCTACCAATTGAAGTCCGGGCCAAATTTAAGGTACTGGTTATGACCTATAAAGCCCTAAATGGCTTGGGTTCAGGATACCTGAAGGAATGTCTTCTTCCCTTCCCACCCCTTGAGACCTGAGGCAGAGATCCTGCTCTGAGAGCCCTCCTTGAAGGAGATTAGGAGGCTGAATACCTGAAGGAGGGCTTTCTCTGTGGTGGCACCCCGATTATAGAATATGCTCCCCAGAGGTTTGCCTGGCACCAATGTTATAGTCTTTTCAGCATCAAAAACCTTCTTATTTTTCCACTATTTTAATGTTTAATTGATTTTAATTGGGGTTTTAGTATATCAATTGTTGGATGCTGTGGTGTTTGCTTTATTCTCCTCGTTTTTGGTAAGCCGTCCCAAGACGTTTGTATTGGACAGGTTAGAAAAGCTTTTAACAAACAAACAAACAAAACCTCTGCTCCTGTTCGGATGGCTGATTCCAGAGGGTGGTGCTGGGGGATAACTGCTCTGTGCCTTTGCAGCCATGCAATGGAGCGCACAGGGTTCAGCATCCACGTGTAGCTGCTGAGGGTGTTTATCCAAAGGTATGGGCTTAGCTGTTATCAGTATGTAGGTGACACCCAACTACATCTTTCATTTACATCAACTCCAGGTGAGGCAGTGGCCTTTCTGAAGCAGTGTCTAGGCAGAGTAATAGACTAGATGAGGCCAATGAATTGAGATTCAATTCAGACAAGATTAGCATTGTGGGTGATTCATCCACTCAGGTGAATGATAGTCAGCCTGTCCTGGAGGGGGCCGCACTCCCCTTTTGCAAGCAAGGTTCACTCTGGCTTTGGGAAAACTTTGATCATTTCACAGGAGATTTTGGAATCCAGTGGAAGGTTGCTGCTGTGCTCCCCTCACCCTCCAAGACATTTGGATGGCTGATGTCAGCCATCTGAATGTTTTCCCCTCCTTGTGAAGAGGAAAGGCTGAGGCACTGCCAGGATGCTTCACTCCTCCTCTCTTCACCCTTGGAACACTCTCCCCTACGCTATGTCCCCCAGATGACACCGGAGGGCCATAGAATTTTGCTCTTTGTTGTTGCTTGTTGCAAAGTCACATCCGACCCATCACGACCTCACAGACAACATTCCTCCAGGCTTTCCTGTCCTTCACCATCCCCCGGAGTCCACTTAAGCTCGGGACTGCTTCAGTGACTCCATCTAGCCACCTCATCCTCTGCTGTCCCCTTCTCTTTTTGCCATCAATCGTTCCCAGCATCAGAGGAATTTTGCTCTTACTGTACTTTAAATGTTTGCATTGCTTCTAGGTTTTACTTTGTTGTCTATTTTTATTCTGTGGTTATATTCTGGGTTATTTATTTATTTATTTATTTAGGGAACTTCTATGCTGCCCCATTTGCCGAAGCCTTGGGGCAGCTCACAAACATTAATAAATAACATCCTATAAAACAATATAAATTAAGTCACCCTGGCCAAAGAATACTGTGTGTTAGGGTTTTCATTGTTGTGACCTGCCCAGGCATCATCAGCTATTGGGCTGTATGTACATGAAATAGATAGCTAGACAAAAATATACATTTTGTAGGTACAAGAGATTAGCTTCAATCCCCAGCACATTCATTTGGGTTTGCATATGATCCTGAAGAACCAGAGACAGTTAGAAAAGGCAGGACTAGTCTAGGTAGACAAACGGTCCCCACTCAGGGCATCTGTGTCTCCATTTGCTGTTGCTCCCGTTACATATTCAAAAGTTAGGTTCAGAACTGGAGCTCCATAGAGCTGATCATTTCCACACTATCAGAGAGAAATGTGACAACAGTCTGACTCAAAATCAAAGATAAACAACTAACTGGAAGAACCGGTAGACCAGAAGGAAGACATCCTGCTTTGCCCAGTGTGTTCACACATATACAGCCCCCACTCCCACAGAAAGATCCTGCAGAAAAGTGAAGGTTGACTCCAAAAAGAAGCAGACGGCAGCTGCACCACCAGGGAACGCCTCCTGATTAGGATGGTTCCATGTCTTAACAGAGCCTTTGGCTCTTTTATCACAGCACATACCATGAGTATCCTTCGCCTATCTTGTCCTGCTCCCGGTGGAGTGCAAAATGAACTAGCAAACCAAAGGCAAGACAAAAAGAAACCTCTGTGATGATCGGTCATAGGCAGCAGGACTGCTCTGGAGCTGCTCTAATGGGTCAGCCTCTAGGAGCCTCTACTGTATCTGGTCAATGCCTTGTGGCAGTTCCATTTTTTTTATCTCCCCATTTTCTTCCATTCTAACAGCGATGTGTGCAGGCCATGCTTAACATCCCTGAACGAAAGATGGAAAAGGGTAAACACATAAGGATTTAGAAGCCCCATAGCTAAGGTGCAAAGACAAGAGGCAGACACAGGAAGAGCTACGTGCTGTTTCTGCTGCCCCCATACTCGGCTGCCCACTCCTGGCATGGCATACTGACTGGGGATAATGGGAGTTGCCAATCAAACACAGCTGGAGGATACCAGGTTGAGGATGGTGAAATAAGAGAGCACGCATCTATCTATCTATAGCTTTTCTATACTGTCCTCCAACTAAAAGTCCCAGGATGGTAATACAATGGAATAAAAGTACAGCAAAAGTCCTGCCTTGCTGCCCCAAATGCCTGGAATTGTCAGAAGGACTGGCTTGATGTTACTTATCTGGATTGTTCAAATCCCTGCCCAAATCCCACCTTTTCATCCAAGCCCTTCCTTAACTCCCGAGGTCATTCCTGATAGGATCCACTTAACATTCTTTCTTTACTACTTTTGTTTTTTCCAACCCTTCTACTTTACCTCAAGCATGTTGATTTTTGCATGTAAACTTATTTGGGGCAGAAACTTGTTTGTTTTTGCTATTACTTTTGCTATATAAAGTTTACATCACTGCTGCAATAAGTAATGTGTAACAAATGTTAAATCAACATGGGAAAGCATTGTGGGTGGAGAGCTCCAAACAGACATTTTTCAGCCAGCTGAAGGGCTGCCATGAGGTTGACTCCCCCACCCACAATTAACATTTATTGCCACTTAGTCAAGGATCCTGCCCATGGAACCAGCTGTTCCAGAAAAGTTAAAAGAATAATTGTCCCCAAGGGAGCTTAAGAGGAGCCTATTCAGAGGATTACTCTGAAGGAGGGTATCTTGCCTGTAGAAGAGTGGAACAAAAACTGATGCTTTTGTATGAAAAGCGTGTGTATACGTTAAGGTTGAAATCATAATGCATTTGTATCTAATGATATTTCTAATACAGTTTATTTCAAGAGAGCTGTATTTGTTTCATTGAATCTTTACAAAGTATATGCAAAAAGCTTTGGTTGTCCTTTTTGTTAGATTCATGCATCCTTTTAAAGGTGGCAACCTTTTAAGCTTGACATAGGTAAGGGCCTTTGGCATGTCATGACTGGGCCCTGATCCCCACATATAATATCCAGAAACATGATATAAGTGCAGACCGTTCTCCATTGCTGTTTCCAGTCTTATACTGGAAAAACTGGAAATTACCTCCATTTTCACCAGGTCAGTTGAAAGTTTTAAGGCACAATCCTATGCATGTTTAAACAGAAAAAAATCCCACGGTTTTCAGCATTTCTAGCAAGCACGTCCAGGGCATGCTGAGAATTGCAAGCCTTCTTCCCGCTCTAAGCAACGCCTAGGATTGTGCCCTTAAAGTTTTAAAGGACCTATTCAGTGCCACCCACTAAACAGCAGACCACGCATGGGGGCCTTTTCCAGCTCTCGCCTTCGGGTTCCCCTTCTAAAACCTGGTCATAACCGCGACCTACCTCACAGAGCTGAAGCGAGGCGCGGGAAAGACCGCGAAGCTTGGGCTGGGCAACCCCGAAGTCGACCAGGCGACAAGCAACCACCGGCTCGTCGAAGCCTTGCGAGTCGCTGCCGAGCCAGAATGAGGCGCGCGCAGCTGCCTCCAGGCGCCGGCCGCCACCGGGCCCCCTCGGGCTTGGGGTCCGCGCGTTGCCTGCGGCGCCCCGGAGAAGCGGCGCCCGGGCTCTGCAGTAGTTCCCCGATCCGGGAGCGCAGCGGAGAGAGAGGAGGGAAAAGCCGCGCCGCGCCGCGCCGCGCCACTCCCTGCAGTCCCGCTCTCTGTCCTCCCTGCGATTCGGAGAGGAGGCAGCGGCTGCGTCCCCCTCTCTCGCTTCCACCAGCTCAGCACGCCAAGTATAGTGTAGGCTGATCGGGGCAGAAAGCGGCAGTCGGAGCCGGGCGCCTCCGCGCTCGGGACCGTCCCATAACGAGCGCCACCCACGACAGGGGATCCGGCCGTTGACTTGTCCCCTCGTCGGGCCGCCTGTCCTCGGGCTCAGCGGTACCTCCCCGCCCAGCTGTCCCGCGGCAGCTGCTAGCGGGATGAAGCCCGCCTCCGGGCTAGGACTTTTGAACAAGCTCGGCGGCTTCGGAGTCACAGGCGGGAAGCGGCTGAGCTCTGACTCAAGCTCTCCGCCGATGCTCTGGAGGAGTTCAAACCCGACTGCCTTGGAGATGCGGATGCAGCAAAGAAAGGACACATTGCACGCGCTCAGAGGCACTGTGCTCTATTTTTACGCTCTTGCACTGGAAGGCATATACTGTGCTGGTTCCAGAGGAGCAGGGTGAAAGAGTATAATAGCTGTCTTAGCTTTCTATTTTTCTGCAACGGAAGACCTCCCCTCCCTCTCTTTTTCCCCAGAAACGCTTTGCTGCCTCCAAAAGCAGCCCAGGCTAACCGTCCAAGGAGTGCGGCCCACGTTCCTCTGCTGTGTGTGAGGAGAATGGTGGTCAGTATCAACCCAAACTGTAATAATCTTGGGTTGCTCTTTCTATTGATGATCCTTCCCAGTCCTTTGATCATTGTTTAATCCATCCCAGCTTAGAAGCACAGAATGCATTCAGGGATTTGGGGGTTATATATCATATTAATTTTACTTAGAGTAGACCCTTTGAGATGACTGGAACAGAGACTTAACATTGGAGTCTGTTTGTCCTGTCACTAGTGCAGCCTTCCCTGTACTCCGAAAAATAGATTTTGCCATCCCGGCAATAAAACATCAGTGCACTGGTGTCTGGCAGTGAAGGTTAAACAACTCACTCCATCACTGGGTATGTGATTTTTATTTAAGTGATATACAGGCCTGCCAGAGTGCCTTCCTAACCCTAAGTTCACACATGTAACCTTTTTACTTAACTTGGCAAGCCAATTCAAGATAACTTTAACTTAGGAGGTCTGTCAAGTGTATCTAATTAGAGTAAAATGTAACACTTTCTTTAATGACACTGTACAGTGTATCCAACCACTTTCCTATCCATATCAAAGTATCCAAGCACCTTCCTGTGTATTGCATTTACTCCCCTTTTCGATTCTATAAAACCCTAATGAGATTAGCATTGGGTGTTCCTGTCTTGGGCACTCATGGATCCATGTATTGAATTGTAAATAAACCTAATTGCCCTGGCAAGAAACTGATCATTTGAGCCTTAATTGTGGATTTTGGTGCGGCACCCCAATACCGTTCCCTCCAGTTGGATTGCAACTCCCATTATCCTCATCCAGCACAGCTATGAAGGATGATGAACCTTAGAGTACAAACACAGCTGGAGAGCATCAAATTGGGGAATGCTAAACTATTTACTTATATGGTCAGGAATTCTGGGAATTGTAGTTCCATCCAGAGGGTCCCACTTTATAAAATACTGTATGAGATGACCACAAGCAAGCAGAGAACTCAGACGTTCTGGCCCTCTTGAGAAACTAGAAAGAACTGTTAACCTGTCTTCTGATTTTCAAGGAACAGTAAGTAGGGGTCTTGTTTGGATGAAGAGGTTGCTCCATTCAGTTCAGAGGTTAAGGAATAAAAGGCCATGGCTAGAACAGAACAACAAAGAAGGCAGGTACTTAAGAAAAATAAGCATTCTTTTCCCAGGAAGCTGATGAACTGTTAATTCATTCTCTTGTGTTCATTTCATAGCAATCTAAGTCTCTCTTCAGTTTCTCAGCTAAGGGTGGGATGACTGAAAGTATGTGCTGGAGGCTCCCTCTTTGAATTAGTAATCCAAAGCTTTGTGTCAGATGCTATCTCCAGGGTGTTGCTCAGAACAGAACTGGAGTAATTCCAAGAGCAGGATCTGCAACATTTTGTGGGACAGGCAGCTGGAAGTGCTTCCAGGCAGAGGGGTGCTAGTGCTGACTGTTGGAAGGCAGAGTACATATTTGCCATCTTTTCCTCATTAACAGATGGTTTGGTGAAAAAAGAAGTAGAAATAGTGGTGAGAAAACATGAGAAAGTTCCAAATGGAACACAGCATCATATGAACCACTCCCTTCCCTGTAAAATATTTGAGGTAGAGTGATTGCAGGATAAAACATTCAACCGGACACACTCTGGCTTTCCGAGATCAGAACCGAAATACAGGACACATGCTGCAAATTGCTGCAGCAAGAAATGTGTTGACCTGCAAATTGCAATGCAGCCCATTTACTTACACAAGGAATCAGGACATAGAATTGCCTTTTGTACAGCAGCAGAATGCAACTCCATATGACCCATGGTGCAATAAATATAGATTTACAGCAATGAATATTACCATGGATTGCTCCCTAGGGGATGCTGGGAGTTGTAGTTCAACACATCTGAAAGGCATCAAATTGGGAAAGGCTGCTGTAGTAGGTTGTGTCCTGGGTCTACCCTGATTTATGTGAAGATGCAGGAAAGGAGTCACTCCCCAGAATCACAGCTGTTTGTTCATGTGGGGATGTTTAAAATACATTGACATTGCTTCATTGTCAACTGAAACATGTTTGGACAAATATCTAAGGCAGAGGTTATGCATTTAGCATTTAAGCTACCTTACACACAATTATGAAATAGCTTCAGGTGTTCAGCATTTGTGCTACATGCCAGTGGACCATTCTAAAACAGAGTTGAAAGGGACTATAGAGATTATCTAGTCCAGCCCCCTGCTTATTGCGGACTCTGATGGAGGATGCAACTACAGCAGCCCTGTCAGCCATCCAGCCTCTGCTGAAATACCTTCAGTGAAGGACAGCCTGCTATCCACTGGAAGTATATTTCACCACTCTCACTTTAGGACAGGGGTCCCCAAACAGTCCGTGGCCTGTTAGAAACCAGGCTGCACAGAAGGAGATGAGTACTGGGAGAGTAAGCGAAGCTTCACCTGTATATGCAGCCGCTTCCCATTGCTAGCATCACTGCCTCAACTCTACCTCATATCATCAGGCTTTAGACTCTCATAGGAGCACGAGCCCTACTGTGAACTGTGCATGTGAGGGATCTTGGCTGTGCACTCCTGATGAGAGCCTGATGATCTGAGGTGCAGCTGAGGTGGTGATGCTAGGGCTGGGGAGCAGCTGTAAATACAGATCATCATTAGCACAGAGGTTTGACTGAATAGAGACCATACATCAGTTGCTTGCAGACTCATCAAAATCCTATCAGTGAGTGGCAAGTGACAATGAAACTGTGTCTAGTTGCAGGAAAATAAGCTCAGGGATCCCACTGATCCTGCATTTATGGTGAGTTGTATAATTATTTCATTATATATTACAATGTAATAATAATAGAAGCAAAGTGCATAATAAATGTAATGCACTTGAATCATCCCAAAACCATCCCCCACTCCCCAGGTCTGTGAAAAATTGTCTTCCATGAAACTGGTCCCTGGTGCCAAAAGGGTTGGGGAGTGCTGCTTTAGGACATTTCTCCTAACGTTTAGCTGAAACCTGCCGCCCTGCAATTTCCACTCTTAGTTTTAATTCTGCCTTCTGCAATATTAGAGAACAAGTCTGCTCAATTTTCTGCATGAGATTCTTCTAGAGATTGGTGGACTGTTGTCGTGTCTCCCTTTAATCTTCTCTTCACCACACTAAATATATTCCACTTTCTCAACTGTTCCTTTTGAAACTTGCTTTCCAGACTCCCTCATCGACTTGGTTGCTTTTCCCTTAACATGCTGTACTTGGTCTCATCCTTCATAAAATGGGCTACACAGAACTGGATAAAAGGTAAAGGTAAAAGTTTCCCCAGGACATTAAAGTTCAGACATGTCCGACTCTGGGGGGCGGTGCTCATCTCTGTTTCCTAGCCGAGGGAGCCAGCGTCTGTCCGCAGACAGTCTCCGTGGTCATGTGGCCGGCATGACTAAACACCGAAGTGCACAGAACGCTGTTACCTGCCCACCAAAGTGGTACCTTTTTATCTACTTGCATTTGCATGCTTTCGAACTGCAAGGTTGGCAGGAGCTGGGACGGAGCATGGGAGGTCACCCTGTGTGCAGATTCGAACTGTCGACCTTTTGATCAACCAGCCCAGCAGTTTAACCCACTGGATACAGTACTCCAAATGTGGCCTGACTAACACAGGATAGAGTGGAACTTTCTGTGATCTGGAGTCTATGCTTTGTTAATGCAACTGAAGATTGCACTAGGTGTTTCGGCTGCCACATCACTCTGCTAGTTCATATTCAGCTTGTGATCCATTGCGATACCTTGGTCCTTTCCACATGTCCTGCTACCAAGCCAGGGTCCCCCCATGCTATTTCTCCTGTGCGGGTGACCAGCAGAGCTCCATCTGATCAATGGCATCCCATGAAGAAGCTGGAGCTAGGGAGGCCTCCAACCGTCCCTCTCTAGAGCTCACTTTGCAGAGTGTTCTGTCCCAGGGCCCTAGTCTAGCCAAGGCACCTCACCTGAAGATATTTCGGAAGAAATAATCCCACCCATGTCTAGGATGGTATTCAGTTAATTGAGTACAATGATGAACTATGAAAACAGGGTACAAGCAAGCAAAAGAAGGCTTACACCCCCTTTTTCAGTGGCCACGTCAGTTCCTTGAATGCCTCAGGGAATGCTCTGCGGGTCTCAGAAAGTGACTCATCAATTCCGCTCTCCAGGCTGAGAATGAAAGACAACACCTTTTGCTATGGATTTGATACAGTTTGTCTCTCACACTATTGTAGAGTCTGACAGTATGCACAGAAGCTCCTACACTCCTTCCTGAGACTGAAGCTGCTGCAAGAAACAGATTCATTCTCACTTCAAAGGTAGTCCTTATCTACAGAAAAATTGGGGAAGGCAGTTTCAAGGCAATTATCTTTTCTGGTGCTCTTCCTAATAAGCTGAAAGTCATAAGGCTCTGGCATGCTTTCAAAAAACTATCCTGGCTTTTGGACACTAGGAAAGTTCAGAACACATGTTGAATCTTAACAATCTACTCATCATTCTTCTGGAAGAGCCCATCTAATACACAGTTCTGATTGTTGCTACAGTGGTACCTCGGTTCACAAACTTAATTTGTTCCATGATTCTGGTCATGAACCGAACTGGTCACAAACCAAGTCAAATTTCCCCATAAGGTTCAATGTAAATAAGGTTAATCCATTCTGAACTATAACTTTATGTTATACATAAAGGACGGCATATAAAAGTTTTAAATAAATATGCATTTTTTAAAAAACAACAAAAATATGAGCCACGTCCCCAGGCTGCAGGCCAAGCTGCAGCTGTCTCACTGAGCCCCAGGTGGATGGGCTGAGGTGGAGTGGGAGCGGGGCTGCATCTCCCGTGACTCTGCCACGGCCTGCTCAGGGCAAACTTCTGCCGCCGAGCAGCTGCCATGCTTCTTCCCCCCCCCCCCCCGGCGGGGAGAGGCGGGAGGCGCCCTGCTCGGCCGGCCATGGCCCCGTCCCTCGCCTCAGCCCCTGGAAAGCAGCCCTTCCTCATGGTCCTCTCCTGGACGGGGGAGCCGTCCCGCGCCCACCTCTCTGGCCTCCCGCTCCTGTTCCCCCTCCCAGAGCCAGGTGAGCGCCTGTGAGGGGATCTTCCTCCGGCTCAGAAGCAGGGCAGCAGCGAGGAGCCAGGAAGGCCTCAACGGAGGTGAGTGCACCCTCATGACTCCCCCTCATGGTGGGTGGGGAGAAGGTTATTGTTTGGAGTGTTTGGGTGGGGAAGATGGCCGTGATCATGGTCATCACCCGATGCGGAGTTCACGAAAGGAGGCAAATTTTTGCCAAAATTTCTGTTCGCGAACCGAATTGGTCGCGAACAGAAGCATTTGTGAACTAAGGTACCAATGTAATTGGTACTGTGGTTGGGTCTTCCCTTTGACTCTGTTTAACTGACTGCTAACCTGCATTGCTAATGTCAAAGTGCAGAATCCCCCATGCCCAAACCAGAGGGAACTGGTGGAACACACACACCAAAGCACCTGGCAAAGGTCAAATGTATTGTTTGGTTTAATTCTATCAGAAAAACAGGAGAATGGAGTTGAACATAGGACATTGCTTTACACCATCCAGCCACTAGTTCAAGACCAGGTATGGTTTATTTTGACTCCATGTGACTTTCCCCAGCTTTGCTTCATATTCTTTTAACTGGAGATAATAGGAACCTCTTACATGAAAAGTGTATGTTCTGAGCTATGGGCTCCTTGTATCTGGCCAGGACGGCTTATTTTATACTGTATTTTTGTATTTTTAATGTTTATATTTTTTAATTTAAGATTATAATTATTTTAATTTATTGTTGTAAGCCGCCCCGAGGCTTCGGCAAATGGGGCGGCATAAAAATGTTTTAATAAATAAATAAATAAAATAGCTTGAGTAGGATATTTGCATCAGCAAGTTAATATATACTTAAATGTTGTTGCTTTAAGGTATACTATTCAGATGCACATATAGTTCCAGCTAGAGACTGGGAGTGGATTGGCACACAGAGAGGACACACATGCACACAGTCAATCATTTTACAATGCTGCTGAAATGTTGTGGCCTTCACAGAGGTGGAACCATCCCCATCTATTTACACTATGACACTTTAATCATTCCGTTTCAAGTGTCATAGTTTCCCTCAAATAACCCTGGGAACTGTTGTTTGATGAGGACACTGAGAATTCTGCTACATATTCCAAATCCACCCTTTTTACAGAACCAGAAGGCCGAGGGGAAGGGCTAGTTATAGCAATGTCACTCCGCAGTGTTGGTGTGCCCTGCCTTGGATGGGTCCTGGAATGCTTCTCTGCAATTCTGCCAATAAACACAGCTTCTGATGTCCCAGTTCTTGTTTTTCCCCTCCAAGCTTTGTCAGTAACCTTCAGTCCTCATTCCCAGCTCAGCATTTAGGGATGCTCTGCTGCTTCTACATGCATTCCTTTGGCCTTGACAAACAATGCTCCATTGAGGGCAAGCACAAGGACCAACAGCCATGCCTAATGCAGAAACAATAAAGTCCAAATCCAGTGCTGGGCTGCATGAGCAAAATGGGTTGGAAGGACTGATAGGACATGGGTTGGAGTCAGCACAGACCAGATTTTTAGGAACTTGGGGAGAGCGAAAGACTTCAGACAGAGAGGCCTTGCAGTGCTCTCTAAATTCACTGACATGCTCACTAGGCAAGGTGAAGCAAACTGCAAGTCAGTATAATTTATTCTGTATGCCACTTACCTCTCTCTGCATTTGGCACCATCCATGTTAATCTGGTTGAAACAAAAATTGATACAGTAGCTCTGGCAGCTGCTTAAAGATGGACATAAATAACTTCTAAGTTAACTAAGGGAACATGTCCTTCCCTATGAGACTGCCTGAACCTTAAGATCATCTGTGGAGGCCCTCCTTCAAGAGCTCTCCTTGAAAGAGGTGAGGAGGACGGTCTTTTATGCTATAGTGCTCCAAGTATGGAATTTGTTCCCCAGAGAGGTGTATCTGGCACTGACAATTTATTCATTCCTGATGTCAAGACAAAACCTTTTTATTTATTCAGTTTTTAAATTAATTGGTATTTTAATTTTTATATCAAGTACTGACATTAAGGAATTTTTAAACTGTAGTATTGTTGATGATATTTTTTATTTTTAATGTAAACCATCTTGGGATTTTTTTTTAATGAAGGACAGTATATACCATTTTTAAAATAAATAAAACCTGAAGTTCCTGATCCTGACTAATCTTGGAAACTAAGCAGGGTCAAGCCTCATTGAAATCTGGATAAGTTACTTAAATGTTGTGAACTGCCCAGAGAAATGTAATTAATAATAAAAATAATATGCATGTAGCATAAGCTCTCCTGTTCTAGAGTTTCTATTTTTTGCCAATGTTTGTGAACTATTTTAAATATTTCTTTACAAAGAATTCTGAAAAAAATGTAGGGTTAATTGAAGGGAAATGATGTTTTTATAGGTCCATAATTGGTTAAAGAACAGAAAGCTGAGAATAAGAATAAATGGGCAGTTCTAACAACAGAAGAATCTGTATTAGAAACAGCTGTAACAAGGAACACTCCAACCTAGGAGAATGGCAAATACAGTTCCCATTAAATCAAATTAAAATAGCAAATACGGTTCAATGTAAGAAAATATAAAGTGATGAACATGGGAACACAAAAATATCTAACTTCTTATATGTGCTAGTGGACTCTGAGCTGGAGGTAACTGACAAAGAAAAGAATTTTGGGGTTTAGATGGATAGCTAGATGAAAGCACTGACCCACAATGTGGCTGCTTTGAAAAAGGCAAATTCTATGTTAGGCATAATTGGGAAAGTAATTAAAAACAACTGCTAACAGAAGTTCAGAAAATGACAGCTATCATTACCACATGGCTGGAACAACTCCCCTAAGAGGACAGACTGCAATATTTGTGTGTTAGCTTTTTTTTTTTTTTTAAAGGCATGTCTGCAATGTATAAGATTATACATGAAGTGGAGAAAGTAGATACCTCCTGTGATATTAGAACCTGAAATCATCCAATGAAGATAATTGATGGGAGAGCTAAGGCAGACTAAAGGAAGTACTTCTTCACACCATATATTTAAACCTTGGCATTTGCTATCACAGGTGTAATGATGGTCACCAACCCTGAACAGCTTCGAAGGGTAATTAGACAAATTTGTGGCTACTGGTCGTGGTGGCTACCTATTATTTCCAGTATCTGAGCCTCTGTACTGCTCAGGACCAGGTGGGTGGGTGCTCTTGTGCTCAGGCCCTGCTTGTGTTCTTTCCATAGGGCCAGCCTTATCCAATGCGTTGCCCTCCAGGTGCTTCAGGTGATAACTCACAGGACTTCTGACATGTGGCTGTGCTGGTTAGGTTGATGGGAATTGAATTCCAAAATATCTGGAAGTTCCTGTGTAATGGGAAATTGCTGAAATGTTAAGTAGTAGCCTTCCTTTGTAGACAGTAACCTTATTTGACTGCAGGTTTCACACTCTGTTACACTGAATTATCTCATATCTGCGCTATGCTGCGTGTATGAAACAAACACAAGATGGAATGAGCTGTGAGTCTGGGGGCCCCATTAGCAGCTGGCAAGAAATCACCTGAGCTGACAAAGCACTTTGGCTTTCCAGTTGTGAGAATACTTGAAGTGTATGCACCCGAAAGCCTGTTGTGAAGCTGCTTTCTGCAAAAGTGGACAGAACCTAACAGCCCTGTGGGACTTTAGCTTCCTTCATTCAAGACTCTAATCATACACCACCCCACACTCATGCTGTTCCTTGCCAGACCTCTTCCTGCCAAAATGTCCCCAATTCTGCAAAACCCTGAAGTTTGGGTTTAGAATAAACTGTTTAAATAGACTGGAGTGATAGGCATAATTTGCAGAATAAGCATAATTTACAGGAATTCAAAATATTTTACTTCTGAGGTAGAGAAGAGGATATTAGGAAAAGCTTTGCTGGACCAGACCAAAGGTCTTTTCCCAGTTGCCAATCTCTGGATGTTTTAGACTTCAGCTCCCGCCATCTCTAGGTAGCATAACTAACACTCAAGATTTCTGGGAGCTGTAGTCCAAAGCATCTGGAGAACACTAGATTGATGAAGGCTGTTCGGGATTAAATTTTGCTGCCAATATGGAATGGACTTTCTTGTAGATTCAGTGTTGTTGTACTTTGAGCACACTTGTAATGTATGGCTGTGAAAGTTGGACCATAAGGCTGAGCACTGAAGAAGTGAAGCCTTTGAATTGTGGTGCTGGAGGAGACTCCTGCAAGTCCCCTGGACTGCAAGGCGATCAAACCAGTCAGTCCTAGAGGAGATCAACCCTGACTGCTCTTTAGAAGGCCAGATACTGAAGATGAAACTCAAATACTTTGGCCACCTAATGAGAAGGAAGGACTCACTGGAGAAGAGCCTAATGCTGGAAACAATAGATGGAAAAAGAAGAACGGGATGGCAGAGGATGTGGTGGCTAGATGGAGTCACTGAAGCAGTCAGCGTGAGCTTAAGTGGACCCCAGGGGATGTGGAGGACAGGAAGGCCTAGAGGAATGTTGTCCATGGGGTTGTGATGAGTCATACACGACTTTGTGACTAACAACAACTTGGGTTTGTGATGAAGTTGCTGTTGCCTGAATAGACCTGCATTTTCCTATCTGTGCAGTCAAGGACCCGGCCCTGTTTTGTAGTGATTGGCCTTTTGCTGAACTGGTTCTGCCTGTACCAATCCCTAGGGCAGTTTCTCCAACCCTGCTCTCACCTGTTCCTTCACAGGCAAGCCTAGGCTGCAGGTTCAAACGCGCTGTTTGGGCCAACCACACCCTGGTCTTGGCATTGGTCCCAGCCCTCTTCTTCTCTCCCTCTCTGTGACACCCATGTGGGAAGGCTGTTCCTGTCACTCCAAGAGAAATTGTACTAAATAGAGGAAATTTGGACTCCGTGTGCCTGTCCGTTCAGAAGGCAGTTGGCACCCTGGAAGATAATTAACAGAGCCTAAGTATGTATCAGCCCCTCTATATTGTGTGGTTTCTTCCAAACTTCTTGGTGTTCCTGCAGGCTTTCCCAGTGCATTTACCTGGGTCTGTCTGCAGCCACTTGCTGTAAACATCTTGCAATTCTTTGGGAACTTATTTGAGTGTGGGATTGTTGCAATGCTAAGAAAGGAATGTCAGGGGGAGCAGAACTGGAGTGCTGCAGTGGGAACTGGTAAGAGTCGTGCTGCTGCTCTGAAAGGTTACCTTACTAAGCTCCCATTGACAAAGGACTTCACCACTGGCTGGCCAACCCAACCAGTTTCTCTTAAGAAAAAGCCAGTGACCTAAAATTAGGCCATGAATGCTCTGGCCCCTCCGTGAACAACTGAGGGCTTCATAAGTAAGGTGATGTTCCTGCACTATTTACAGCAGAACTAGGTAGTCCTTTGCCTCTCAGAAACCAGTATTCCCAGAAAAGATTAAAACTGGGACTAAATGAATATAAGAGTAGGCCAGCCTTATGGGGATAATAGGTGTTGTAGTCACAAGCACATTTGAAGGTCACCAAGTTGGAGAAGGCAGAAGAGTGGGTGACTTGGTACCCATTGCTACCTGGAATTCTTACAAAGAATGCTGAACTGGGAGGGTCTTGATCTGACTCAACAAGGCACTTCTTATATTAAAAGGTAAGAAGGAACATCTCATGCCTCTATGCAATCTCCCATTTGCCACCTAGTGGAGCTTTTAGGATCATCCAGTGTCTATTACCTGCTGGCCCCACAGACATTTGAGATCCACTGTAATATATTTGATGAACACTTCCGGGAAGCATTCTCTTGCATCTGCTGGACTTAGACTCCCAAGTTAAAGTAGTTTAATCTGTTGAGATATCCAGAGCACAGTTTTGTTGGATGAATTTTAGTTAGTACAGCTCAGGGATGTTGGCAAGGTGTTTGGCTGGATTCATGCAACCATCTCTGTATTGAATCCTTGACTCTCCTGGCTTATAAAAGCCAACAAAGAAGGAACAACCAGCTAGGCTAGGGAGGTGATTAACGCTGCCATGCAAGACGGAGTGGTCTCATGCCACTTCTGAAGATATCCTTTCTTGATTGGGAAGACCTTAACTGGAAGGCCAGTAGAGAATGCTCCTTTCCTGGGCAGGGTTCTTGAGCAAGAATCGCCAGGCCTGGTTTTGCATGGAAACAACCTTGTTTACATTGCATGCTGACTAGGGTTTCAGAATCCGTCTCTCTAGCACCCACAGACTTCCTCCAGTGTTCATCCTGGGCCTGGAAAGCAAGCCAAGTCAAGAGGAAATTCACAAATGCTCATGGACCCCCCGTTGGACAACTGGCAACCTTCCCCAGCCTCCATTCCTGCCAGTCAAACGTCTTCCCTACTCACTGCTGCCAGAAGTGACAGCGTGCAGGAAAAAGCGGGGCAGTGAACAGCTACCATTCCTGGTGGCCAACATTCTTTTTTACTCAGTGCCACCGGTGACAACAGCTGGGGAAAGGGGGCATAACAGGTGGGCATGCCAGCTGCCATTCCTGGCAGCCAATGTTTCCCCCCTGCTTGCTGCTGCCAGTGCAATTCCTGGCACAAAGCCTGGGTACATGCACTCTCGGATTCTGGGCTGCAATGCAGACTGAAGTCCAGAAAGCCAAAACTAGGGAATCTGGCAGATGTTCTGCAAAACATCTCCTAGGAAGCGAGCAACCAGAGCGAGCAAACAGGGAGAGAAAACAGGAGTTTGGTGGAGGAGTTGTAATGAAAGAGGAGACAGAGGCAAGCCTGCACTAGCTCAGCCAAGGCCTTTGTTTTCTAAGGGACAATGGAAGGGAAGGTCCAGATTAGCTGATTGCTGATTAACGGAAGAGGAGCAGGCTGATCAGCTAGCAACAGTTGGTTTGGTGGGGTGATTCATTCAAGTTCCTGACTCCAAGCAAACCAAGCTGCCCCAGCTGGACTAGGGCCTCTGGGATACAAGGTGCCAAGCTCCCAGGGAGCAAATGACCATGGAGAATAAATAGGAGTTTGATGGAGGAGATCAAGGGGGAATTCCCCAACATTTTTTCCTTTCCTTTCCTTTCCTTTCCTTTCCTTTCCTTTCCTTTCCTCTTTATTTCACCTTAATCCCCCAAACACACACACACAAACTTGTTTTCCTCTTTGTTACACGCTCCCATTTACTAGCAAGACTGCACTATCTAGCCTGCATTTTGCAAATTTGCTTATCAGAATGTCATGAAGCACTATGTCGAAAGGTTTGCTAAGATTGTCGGCAGTATTCCCTCTGTCCATTTGAGGGGTTACCCAGTCAAAATTAGTCTGCCAGGATTTTTGACAAATTCATGTTGGCTTTGCTTAATCACTGCATGTTCAAGGTGCTTGTAGACTGATTTTTTAAATAATTTGCTCCAGATTTTTTCCAGGGATTGATGTCAGACTATCTGGTCTGTAATTCCCAGGTTCATCTTTTTCCCCTTTTTGAAGATAGGGGCATCATTAACCCTTCTCCAGTCTGCTGGCATTTCTCTTGTTTTCCAAGATTTATCGAAGATAACAGCCAGTGGCTCTGAGAGTTCCTCCGCTAACTCTTTTATGACTCTAGGATGGAGTTCATTGGGCCCTGGAGATTTGAAAGTGTTTATTCCTCCTAGGTGTTACTTGACCATTTGACTGTCAATCTTGTGCTGTCATCTCCTACTTTCAGCTTGTACTTCCTCTCGGTTGTAGATTTTCTTGTGGGAGAAGACTGAGAAGTAGGAACTGAGCTCCTCTGCCTTTTTCCTGTCGTCTGTTCTGACTCTTTCATCCACTTTAAGTAACTGGACACCTTACTCTTTCATATGTCTTTTGTTTTGGATGTATCTAAAGAAGGCTTTCTTGATCTTAGCATCCCTCACTATTGTCAGTTCATTTCCCTTTTTAGCTTTCCTTATGCCATCCTTGCAATTACTTGCTATTTGTTTATATTTTTCTTTGCTGCTTAGCCCTGCTTCCACCTCCTGAACATGTTGTTCTTTTCTTTCAGGTTGTCATTTGACTTTTTGTGGAACCACGAGGGCTTTCTGTGTTGCCTTCTACACTTTTATCTTGTTGAAATTGTTCGTAGTTGTGCTTCAGATTTAGCCAGAGTGTTTTCGGTTCCATTTCTGTCGGTAGCATTTTGCAGCAGCAAAAACACGCATTCCACGTTTGTACAAACTATGTGGCATTGTAACAGGGGTAGGAACACCGTTCAATTGAATGCAAAGGGCTTGGACTCGCCTTATTTTCATGCAAGCCGACTGAAATAGGAATTGCACTTCAAGCAGGCGATAGCACGTACCACTCTAATTTCTAGATCGTGAGCACGTTGGGAGGAGCACTTCGCGTGACCAACTGAGGGCAAAGATGCACTTCCGCCCAAAGCAGGGTGGGCTCAGTTGTTACTGGACTCTAAGATGGCGTTGTCGTGATTGCTGTTTCCGCTACTGCGGGCTTGGAAGTCACGATGGCCTGAACAGCGGCGGCGGCGGCTGGCCGAGGGTGAGCCTTACCATCCATCCTGTGCCCGGCCAGGTCGGGTGAGGCGCGGTGCGGAGGGAAGGTGTTTCGTGCTGGTCTTGGCGTTGGTTGCCGGGGGAGCGCCTTGGATGCTCGTGTTGTCGAGGCTCGGCTTTGGCGGGTGGGAAGAAGAGGCCCCAGATAAGGGTTCCTCGAGGGCTGCGGCGTTCTCTGACTGATGTGTGGAAAGAGGAAGCCCTTGCTGCCTTTCGTCCCAAGAGCTCCTCAAGGTGGGTTGCTGCTGCTGCTATTCCTGTGGGGGGCTGTTGGAGGAATTGGGGGCAAGCTGGCAGTACAAGCACAAGCACATGCGGCAACAGTCTCTCCTGAGAACGAAATATGGAGGCAACCGGCCTCCGGACGCAGGCGTATGACATGGTATGGTATGGTGTGATATGGCATACTCCTCTATACAAAGACGTGGAAATCTTCAAGAACAGAAGAATTTGGTACAGTTGTTCAGCATTACATTCCCTGGTATTTTGTTATCCTAAGCTAATTCAATACCATTACTTTTCTACTCATTTCTTGTTAAGTTCTTCAGATAGGAAACCTAGACTTCCATCTATCTTCATGTAATTTTGTTTTCTGGATCCCCTTCAGAAGGATATCTGACATGGCATTATACCAGTTTGGCAATGTCTTACTTGAACTTACCTCTTCTCTCTCAGCTGCAATGCTGAAATGAGCTGTTACAATTGCTGGATGTTGTTTCTTACTTCCCAAGGCTCAATTTGGGGAGAGGGAGGTGGCTCCATCCAGCACAACTGCCTAGTGTCTGGAATGATGAAAACTAAAATCTTTATATAAAGGGGACAGAGATTGTCCTTGGAGTCATGGACTCGTCTTGCTCTTTCTTTTCTCTTCCAGTAGTCTAATCAGCCTATATGAATGTATGCAATCGCTTTCTATCAGGACTTTCTTAACTCTGTTAAATTTTATTAAAACACAGTTGGGATTAGGAACTGTTGCCTGAGGAAGGGGCAGAAGCTTGATGAATTATATATCATTGCCCCATTTGGTTTTTCTGGTTGTCTAGCATCTCTTAAATGGCTTTTCCTTTTTTGCCCCCTGAGGCTTCTTGTTGTTTCAACACAGAGAGTGAGATATCTGGACAAGGCAGGTGGGGATGGCTAGTATGAGGTAGACAGGGTAGAAAGAACAGGAGTCTTGCTACAAATATTTATCTTTAGAAATGATGTCCTGTGTCTTTGTGCTTCTTATAATATCTTGCTAGTAAGACTTATACTTTATATCTGATAGTTCTGCAGTTTTTCCCTGGAGATGATTGTGGAAGTTGCATCCCAGCTCCTGAGAGAAGACTCAGCCAACACTGGCCCCTGTTGTTAAATGAATTCCGTGTCACCCACCTCAGTGCAGTACTTAAACCAGGATGAGCTGGGCCACTCAGATGGAAGACAGCTTTTTAATTCCAGGGCCAGCAGGCAAGGAGCAAGCTACCAAGGACTCTTTCCTGGAGGAGGTGCCGCCCACAGCCAGCAGAGTGAACCTGACGAAGTGGACAAAATCAAAAGCAAGCTTCTCTCTACTTGGAACAATGTAAAATACGGTGAGTCAGACTTAAAGAAACTGCATGGGAATTAAGGGAAAGGATCCTGCATGTGCTTGTCATTCATCTTGACCAATTCAAAAATCTTAAAGGGAGTTAGTATTGAGGCTATTTCTGCATCTTATGACATTCAATTCTATGACAGCAGTGATACTGAAGAATCTTTAAATATGAAAAGTTCCTTTGAAATTCATTGGTTAGCAAGGCATCCTATCTTTTTCAATGCATTATCTTTATGCCCTGAATTTCCAGGGTGAGCTAGGAAGTTCTAAGCTGCTGCGGATGGCAGAATTTTTTCTTGGCTCCAGATCTGTTGTAGCCCTCATGGCAAAGGCTAACTAGCAGTTAAACCACTGAAAATGGCTCTCAGTTTCATTTGGAAAGCAACTTGACATAGAAGGCAAAAATCTGATATCTAGCTAGATGCCACCCAACTCCTATTCTAGAACATCAGCTGGACCAGTTGCTTGTCTTGTTTTTCTTTTACTTTGGAATGAGGCCTTCACCGCAAATTGAACAGAGATGTAGTAGTGGCTGAACATCCATCTATATATTTCCCAAATGTGGGTTGTTTGGTTTTGGCTATATAGTTGGACCTCCACAACTGCTGAGGTTAGGGACACAGGATGCCTACAAAAGCAGAGAAACTGTGAATGTCTTTAATCTACCCACAAACCTTATCTCTTAATACTATTTGCCATACATGAGCTCATGAGACAACTCCCAATGTTTGCTTTGCTATGTTTGGTTTCAAGGCTTGTCTTATATGCTAATATATATAGTAATAATGTGTGGAACAAGCGACCAGAAGGTATGCTCCAAGAAAGTAACTGTATGCAGCAGGTATTTTCTAGTCTACACACACCTGTGATTTTCCAAGGTAGACTGCAAAACTTTTTAAAAAACCAAACATTTAATTATTGATAGCAAGCTTGCAAATAATAAGACCCGTGTTTTTCTGGGTCTGATAATATCTCCCCACTACCATCTTTAAATCAGCTAAGATTCTGAAGCCACAACTATGGCTAAATGAGCATGTGCACATATTTGGCTTAGTGAAAAATGTCCTAATATTTTATGATTGTGTGGGTGTGTTTACAAATAAGGATTCCATTTTCTCCCTGTGCCCTAAAAGAACTACTCCAAGAGGTCAGGAAAAGATGTTTTCTTTCTATTTATGTAACTTTTGTCGTTACTGTTTCTGTGCTGTGGGCAGAAGGCCACTGTTACCTTGTTTGTCTCTCCACCTGCTACCCCCTCCCAAACCTCCCCCTCTGGTTAACCCTTTGCTCTCTAATTCTATATGGCTTCTTTCAGGCTTGCTAAGGAATGGACAGTCGCAACAAAGGTTGCTTTTAATCCCTTTTTTTTGAAGGGATGACAAAAAATAAAACATTTAAGGTGTTCTTCACATCATAAGCAGCACTCTGGAATCTGCTTCACACAGTGCAAGCCGATCAGCAGAAGCATACTGTTAAATATGTCACCACATGAGCAGGACATTGATATGCCAGTTCCTTGACAAAGGCCCTTGTGATCAGACCTGCCCTCTTGGTGACCTTACTCTAGGAATGCCACTAGACTGTACCACATTGAAGTGGCTCTCGAACTGCTGGGAGTGCATGTAGTATTTTGACTTTGTCCCAGCTCACAAATGGGACAATCGATGGTCTAACCTACCTGCTCTTAAAAGTTGAAATTTAGTTTTATGTAAGGCAGAAAGCATGAGCATGTCACACTTAGCTTGACTGGGCTAGAGTTTGATAGGGAAAGAGTTTCCAGCTGAGTCTTTAGCTCTTCCTTCCTTCATTGTTTCTTCAAAGCATTCAGAGTTCTCTGATCTGCTTGCTGGTGGCTGTGGTTTTCTTCAAGCCCTTCATCTCCAACGGCATGTGAGGCTTTGTGTCTAGTAAGGTATGGTGGACTATGGAACTTTGCCTCAAACCCAAATTTTGTGAGGGTAGCTTACAGCAATTTATGCTGTCTTTTTTACACATACATGTTTGGGTTAAATAGAAATTTAATTTTTATATTTAAATGCATTTAACATATGTCTACTAATTTTTCAACTACACTATAACCAGGGCTTGATTTCTTTTAAAAAGTGAATATTTTTGTTTTTCTTATTACTGATTCTTCCCTATCCTGGAGGAGTACCATTCTTGGAGCATGGCCTGGCTATTCCTTCAGCTCCTTTGGTCCTTCTCCATTCTGGGCCTCCTTAACCATCTGCAGAAGATGCAGATGGGGGAAGGCCACAGACAGCTGTTTTGAGCTTCGTGTGATTTAGTTGAGTTGAGTAGCCTCCTCCCTTTCTTCTTATTACCCAGTCTTTGTCTGGCTGCCACTGGTCATTGCAAAGGTCTCTCTTATTTCTGCTTCTTTGTGACAGCTGGAAATGAACTGGGCCTTTCTGACGTCTTTTCCTTTCCTCCCCAGGATGGACAGTCAAGACTAAAACCAATTTCAGCAAACTTTCCCCAGTCTACCTCTTTGGACATCGATACAACTTTGGACAAGAGGGTGAGTGACTTTGGTGTCAGGATGGAGGGGTCTCACAGAGTTCAAGCTTAGTTTTGTTTTGGGGTGGTTTTCCAAGTTTCCTTCAAGCAACCTGCCTGCCCTCTGAAACCATCAGTTTGGTGTGAAAACCTTCCATCTCTGCCACTGCTGTATCACTAATAGCATGATTTCCAGAAGGGGTTGCCAGTTCTCTTAACAGAAAAAAGCCACAAGAGTACAGGTAGCTTTTCAAGGCCAAGGCCTAGAAATCCTCTTATGCAGTCTTCTGCTGCTTTTCTCAGCCTGCCCTTTCTTACTCTGCCTGCTGTTGACCAAGGAACAATTAGCTCACATGTCCCATAGACTGCCTTTTTTTGCTCTTCATGATTTTTAATTAAGAATTGTTTGTTTCTTTACTTATTTAATTTCTGTCCTTTCAATAAATCAGAGTTCTCTGACCAGTGAACAAAAGTAATAAATTAAAAGAACCCTTTGGGTTATGTGGCAGCATAGAAGTAGAATGAATAAAAATATAAATACAATAAGATACAATATTAAATAAAGCATCAACGAAACATAATCAAATAAAACAATAAAAATTAAAAACTCATTTTTGCAACTAAACATCTAAAACCAGTCCATACTGCTTTCCCTGCTGTAAAAATGCTGGCAATGCTTCCACCCCTTCACCCATGTGCTACTTGGAGCTGGTAAATGCCTCAGCAAAGAGAGTAATCTTAACCTGGTTTTGAGAAGATGGTAAAGTTGGCACCTGGTGGGCCTCAGTAAGGAGATCATTTCATAATTTGGGGGCTGCCACAGAGAGGGCCCTCCCCCTTGTTGCTACCAGTTGAACCTTTCTTGAAGGAAAGCCTCAGTTGTCGAGTGTGGTATCTGGGTGCATTGTGCTTGGAAGAGGCATTCCATCAGATATTGTGGTCTCAACCTATATAGGCTAAAGCCAACACCTTGAATTGGGCTCAGAAGCATATAGGGAGCCAGTGCAGTTGGACCAGAATGGGATTTATATGCTAGGGCCATCTGGACTCAGTTTTGAGTATAACTGCCATATTTTGTACAAGTTGCAGCTTCCAAAGTGCAAGGGCAGCCTCATGTAGACCATGTTGTAGTACTCTAGTTTACAGATTGTTAGAGTGTTCCTATTCAAATAGTGGCATAACTGGACCACCAGCCAAAGCTGGTAGAAAGCACTTAAAGGCAATGAAGCAATATGGGCCTCAGGAGACAAAGATGGATCAAGAAGGGAGAATCTTCAAAGGAAGTGCAGTTCCACAGAGAGCATGTTGAGCACCCTGTGCTTGGTCAGAGGAACTACATACCAGCAGCATCTCAGCCTTGTTTGGACTGTTTATTATGCAGTTCATTGACATAGCCAGGCACCAGTTAGCACATCTACGGCCTAATGCACTAAAACGGAGAGATAGTAGAATTGAAAGGGTCTTAGAAATCCATTGGGTCCAACCCGCCCCCCTTCTCCGTGAAGAGCACCAAGTTAAACCATCCCTCTCAGATGGCTGTCCAGTTGCATCTTAAATGCCTCTAGTGTGGGAGAGCCAACAAATTCTCTGGCATTGGTTTCATTGCCATACTGCTATAACAGTCAGGAAATTCTTCCTGTAATCTAGCTGGAATCTGGCTCCCTCTAACTCAAGCCTGCTGTTTCATGCCCTTCCCTCTGGGATGATCAAGAAGAGATAAGTACTTGAAAAGTGCTATCATATCACCCATCAGTCTTCTCTTCTTGAGGTAAACGTGTCCACCTTTGTTTCCAGTCCCCACAGCATTCTTACGGTGCTTCCCTGAACCCTTTCCAGCTTATCTGCATCTTTCTTAAACTGGTGCCCAGAACTGGACATGGTACTCCAGATGAGCCTTAACCAGTACTGAGCAAAGGAGAACAAGTACTTCACGTGTTTTGGAAGTTCTGGATGCTTCTGTTAATGCAGTCCAGAACAGCAGCATTTGCCCATTTCACAGCCACATTACATTGTTGACACATTTATTTATTTCCCTTTTCTACTGCCCAATAGCCAAAGCTCTCTGGGTGGTTAGGAAAGTCAAAAACATGCAACAAAAAGACATAAAACACTAAGATAAGAAAACCACAACAGTTTTAACTAGGGTGGATTTGATTTAAATCAGTAGTCAGTAAGACTAGATGTAAATCATGGTTTTGCACCACATGCCTGTCTTACCCATAAATAGAAGAACTTCATTAAAATATTCCCAAACCAGGTCTGTTTTACAACCTGCAGCCATCCTGCTTTGGGGAGAACACAGAGGCAAAATAGTCATTTAGCATCTGTGCCTGTTCCCTCATAGCAGTCACCAAATCTCCTTCCTCCTTATCAGGCAATCCCACCACCTGTCTCCTTCTTGCTGTTTACATGTTGACAGAAGCCCTTTTTGTTGCCCTTGATATTCTTTGCAAGCCTCAGCTCCTAATCAGCCTTAGCCTTGCGAAGAATCCTTCTGCAACAGGCCTCCTCCTCCCAGTATACCCTTTGTTTACTTGCCCCAGTGCCCATTTCCTATGGAGGTTCCTCTTACAACCAATCCCTCTTAACACCTCTCTTTACATCCATGGTGGGGCTCTCCTTCACTTCCCTGCCTTGCTAACTAGCAGTATGGTTAAGGCTTGAGCCTCCAAGACCTCCCTTTTTAGCAGCATTCACCCTCCTGAACTCCCTCGCCTTCCAGTACCCTTTCCCAGGAGACTTTCCCCAGTCTGGCCTTCAACTGACCAAAGTTGGCCCTCGTGAATTCCCAGCTTCTAGTACTCTTATTTTTTAATATTAAAAAAATTGATTTTTATCCACCCTAGTTTTAACCAAATTGCTCCAGAGATACAACAGCACATGATAAAATATAATATAAAAACTAAAGTTAAAAAATGGCTGTTAAAATGCTGGGAAAATAAAAAGGTTTTCACCAAGCACTGAGAATAAAAAGGGTTTCACCGAGAATATTTTACCTGCTCCTATTTAATTTAATTCAGTTGTTTTCAACCCTGTGCTCCAACCTTTCAAGATTAGCTTGAATCTTGCTTCTGTCTGCCAGGGCATTAGCTATCCCACATAGTTGTGTGTCATCTGCAAATCTGATAAGCATTCCCTATGCCTTTTCATTTGAATCACTGGTAAAGATGTGGAAGAGTGCTGGGCCCAAGAATGAAACCTGGAGTACGCCCCTCATTACCTCTCCCCTGTTTGAGAAGTTGCCATTGAGAGCTGTAGCAACTCTGCAATAAAGAGGGTGCTCAGGAGCTATTGTGGCAACTGCCTGAGTCATCTTTGCATTCCATAATTTGATAGAACCACCAGCCATATCAGCCAGAAATTCCTCAAGGGCTATCTGAAATCTATCCAGCTTCTTTAGCCTCCAGGGTGGACCAACTTAATTAGCTGCCCGCCTTGCAGAGGGGAAAAGATGGCATTGGTCTCTCAGCATGCGCTGATCTGACCATAACAAAAACATCAATTCGAAGTCCCCCACCTTCAGGTCACTATGTCCACATTCAACTGAAAAAAATGTAGGGTGTCCATCTACATATGTTGGGCTGATGATATATTGGGACAGTCCCATGATGGTCATGGAATCCCGCGCTGCCCCAAATAAGGTAGCATAAACATGGGTGTTAACTTCCAGCAGTCTTGGGAACCACAGCATTGCAACTCTGGCCAGTTCTGTCCACTCAGGTAGGGAGGCTGTTGAGACTGGGAGTCTGTATAGTGGGCACTACACCAACAGAATCTTTCATTTGTCTCCAGATGCAAACACTCCAAACTAGTTGTCAGACAAGGAGCCTGGAGGAGGGGGCGGAAAGAAAATACGTTCCTGTAGACCAGAGCAACACCTCCTCCCTGACCCTCAGGTCTTCCTTGATGCTGTACCAAGTACCCTGGCAGGCAGAACTGGGAGAGATTAAATCCCCCCTGTTTGCCCACTGAGGTCTCAGTGATGCATGCCTGATCAGCAGCCTCATCAACTCCTAAGTTATGGATGAGGAAGTCCTTTTGTGGACTGATCTGGCATTCAGAAGCAGCATTTAGCAATCTGAGGACAGGCTGATAATGGCAGTCCTTCTGGGCTATGTGCCCCTTACCTGGCCAGCCTTCCTCCCAATACCATATTTCCCTGCACACATCACTACGTTAATTAGGGCCCCACATATTTCCCCACTTGGTCCCATGTCCTTCCTTTGAGGCATATGTACAGTCCTTTTGGGAAGGAAGAAATACAGTGGTACCTTGGCTCACGAACTTAATCTGTTCCAGGATTCTGGTTGTGACCCAAATTGGTCATGAGCCAGGTTAAATTTCCCCATAAGATTCAATGTAAATAGATTTAATCTGTTCTGTAACTATTTTTTTTTAAATCAGAAAAATGTGAAGTAAAGTGACAAAGAGCAACAAAGATCGCGGCCATCTCCTCACCCCCAGCCAGCACGACCGTAATCTCACCCGTCATCCCTGCATGCGCCCATCATCCCAGTGCACTCGGGTTGTGGGAGAGACGGGTGCAAACGTGGTTGTGCTCATACAGAAAAGTCAGGCACAATCACAGGCCGCTCATGCAGGAAAGACGGGTGCGATCTCGGCCATCTCCCCCCGCCCCCCCAGCACAATCGTGGCCATCTCCCCACTCGGGGAGTGGGGAGATGACTGCGATCGTAGTCACCACCCAATGCAGAGTTCGCAACCTGAGTCAACATTTTTATTACATTTCTGTTCACAACCCAATTTGGTCATGAACTGAGGCGTTCATGAGCCAAGGTACCACTGTAATTCCCTCGCATCAAGAGTCCTGAGCGGTCCAAAGGCAAAATGTTAAAAGCGTGATCCTGGATCTTGCAGCTTCCTGCGAAAGGGAATTTGTTCTGATTCCTGTTCATGTATCATAACTTTTGAAGGAGTATTTTCTTGGCTAAACATCTGGAAGGTCACCTTATAGTTAGGAACTGGGATTTCAGAGGCATCCTAAGGCTGCCAGAATTCCTTGATGAGCATGGAGGGAACCTGTGGCCAGCTATCAAGGTGAACCTCTTGGGCACATCCACAAAGGGTTTCAGCCCAGCCAGACTTTATTCTGCCTTGCAGAGGATGTGGAGGGCTTCCAGAAAGACTTCGCTTCCCGCATCTGGCTGACCTATCGCCGGGACTTTCAGCAGCTGGAGGGAACTATGTGGACCACAGACTGTGGCTGGGGCTGCATGCTACGCAGTGGGCAGATGCTGCTGGCGCAAGGCCTCCTTGTCCATTTTCTTAGCAGAGGTGAGTGTCAGGAGAGTGGTCTGGTGGGTGTGAGACATGAGGAGGAAGTTCCCCCTGCCCATCTCCAAGCATGCAGAGGAAGTATTTGCGTGCCAGTATTTTGCTTCTATGGCTCTTCATGACAGTTTGTACTGAGCCAACCATTTGTCCAACAGCCTTTATGACTTAGTTGCACCTGCCATCCCCACTGGAGCAACAGAGGAGAAGCATTGTGAATAATGTACAATTGATCTCACATGAGCGTTTATGGCACCGGATTTCTCCATCACCCCTCAATTATTAGCCAGATCAGGAAGTGTGGATGGCCACACATTCAGTTTTCTTCAATGTGGTTGCAGTTGGTGGGAATTTGTGATGTCAAAGTTATGTGGTTGTATTGACATAAGTAGCTTGTGTCAATAGGTTGGATGGCCTTTTTTTGGTTTTCTGTTCCACTTTTCAGACTGGATCTGGCCAAATGCCCTTTTTACCACCCGTGTGGCAGAGACGGAGCTTCCTGTGAAACTGCTTTCCCTACCCTGCCCCAACACAGCCAATTTGCATCATGATCCACCCATTCCCACTGATGGTAGCAGGAGTCCCTGGGAGCTACAAGCTGCTCAGCATACCTGTAGTCCTGATGAACTGGAGAATGAACGCTATCACCGAAAGATTGTCTCGTGGTTTGCAGATCAGCCTCAAGCACCCTTTGGGATCCACCGTCTAGTTGATCTGGGGCGTAGTTCAGGGAAGAAAGCTGGGGATTGGTATGGGCCCTCTGTTGCTGCTCACATCATCAGGTGAGAAGTAGGTGGGCACAGGAAGTCAGTGATATTTCAAGGAAGATGGGAAGCCTTTCTTGGCATCAGTACGTTCTGACCAAGAGTTGTTTGGGGGGTTGGGTGGATTTTAAGCGTTGTTTGGAGGATGTTTTTTCATGAAATTTTTTGAGGATGATCTTGAAGGGGGTTGCTGGCTGGAGAGAGGGGTTGGGAGGCAAATTTGACAGAACTATGCTTCCCTAAAATAAACCCGTCTTGTTCCTGTAGGAAAGCAGTGGATTGCTGTTCAGAAGCAGGCAATCTGGTGGTATATGTGTCTCAGGACTGCACAGGTAAAAGGAGATTAGCAGGCCTTTTTTGGGGGAGGGGGGTCATGAAGCACCCATTTGGGCTTCACAGTGTAGGCAGCTGGGCTGAAGTCCCCATGGTTTATGAATTAATGCTCTTCTCTGGTACCCCTGCAGTGTACAAAGGGGATGTGGCAAACCTGGCCAACAGGAGTGAAGGCAGGTCCGCATGGGATGCTGGTGTAGAGTGGAAAGCAGTCATCATCCTGGTGCCCATGCGATTGGGTGGAGAGACTTTTAACCCTGCCTACGTGGAGTGTGTCAAGGTGACTTGGGAATAGGTGTCTGATGGTGGATCTCAAGAGCTTGAGGGAATCCATGTTGATGTCTCATTCTTTTCCCATGCTGGGTACAATGAAGGAAAGAGACCATAGTGTGGCACCTTTTTGTCCGCATCAGGTGGAATGAAAATGAAACTGCTCTATAAGGAGAACTGTATACATTCTATGCAGGAAGTGTTTTCTGGGAGGCCACTGGTTAAGAAGTACCCAGTTAGGTAACTAAATCAGGGAAACTGTCTCTCATGCAACTGAGCAAGTTAGGAGCAACAGAGAGCAAAATGTGGTTGGCTACGACCAGCCCTTCCAACCAAATTTTCTTATAATTGCATTGTTCTTGTCCTGCTCAGAGTGGTTGGAAGTAGGCACCTGGCATCTTCCTCAGAACTTTGTCCAATCATTGGGTACCACATAGAGAGAGAACCGGTCAAAGGTGATGGTATTAAATTCTGAAGAGCCTGCCTCTGTCGTCTTACCATACAGGAGCTTCTGAAGCTAGATTTCTGCATTGGAATCATTGGAGGAAAACCAAAGCATTCACTCTACTTTGTTGGATTTCAAGGTGACAGACTCGCTACTGAGCTTCAGAAATCTTTCCTTTCTTCCTCTCAAGTGTTGATTTATTACATGTTTCCTTGCTTTATTCCAGTGTTAGGTAGCTGTAAACCTAATTAGAATTTCCAAAATCTGTCTCAAAATAAATAACCAGTAAGTCGTGTTATGCAAATTGGCAGCCTGTGTAATTGGATAAAATTTGGACCATATATTAGCAATAACATTTAACATATACATCATGGGTGGGCAGCATGGGGGGCTTATGTATGCCAAGTTCCTTATCAATTTTGATAGCTGCAATAAGGAAAGTTCTAGGGGGGCAATATGCTCCCCCACAACCTCCAGAAGTTGCCATTTCAAATAGAGCAACTGAAGATTTGGCATTAAATAAACATAGTTTCAAACATGTATCTGCAAACATGAGTGCTAATAACCTCATGCTGCAATTACTGAAGCCCTGGTTTCTCTGTGACTGCTATATTCTGCAAAATGTTTGGCAAGCTACTAATTGCTTGTAAGCCCATCTTTCTGGTATTGAGGTGCCCTGCAACCTTTGTTACTTTGAAACGGATTTTTAAAATTTAATTTATATTTTAAAAATTTAAGTTTTTAAGTTTAAAAATGCTAGTAGAGCACACAATACTGGGTTAAGTGATAAATTGGAATTAAATGAGGGAGACCGTCAATGTTATAGAGAAATTAAAAGACTTTTTTTTTCTAGATACTCCTTTAAACCTCGTATGGAATTGTTACTTATCAGATTTGCTTTAACAACATCTTTTACAGGAAAGAAAGGAGTAAGTGGTGGCCACTTAGTATGTTGATAGGTTCTTGACTGACAAGAGCAAAGTTGTCAGAATTCTGAATTCTGAGAGTGTTCCCTTTTTGATGCAATATGGCTGATCATCTTCCTATTACCTAGTATGCCACCTGACAAGCTAAATGAGCCAGTCACTTTTATCTCTGAATGTGCTTCCAGGTTTCTGCTTAGGAGCAAACTGTTACTCAACAGAGATGCATCTGAACCACTTTAGCCTCTGAGCCACTTTGGCCTCTGAAATGGCAGGGCGCACAGGTTGGGTTGGATGTTGCATGTTCTCTTTCCTTTTGGGTCTGCAGTGAGACTTGAATCACAGTCGCAGAACAGGATTCCTCACCGATCTTTGTTTCCTACTTCCTTTGCTTTCTAGATGACTCCCTTCTGTACCTGGACCCCCACTACTGCCAGCCCTTTGTGGACACCACCAAGGAGAACTTTTCCCTGGAGGTGCGCATCTATTTGATCTCTAGGATAGTATGGAAAGATGGCAAGTAAGATGGCAGCTATATGTCCTTGCATCTGAAGTATCTCAGTGGCAATTAGGGAGCCTTATTGTTTGCTGAGGAGTCGGCAGCTTAAATTGGCAAGGCATAGTTGTGTGTTGCTCAATGTGGGAGGGTGTGATAGCATCTTTAAGTAAGGTAAATTAAATACTGGGCCGGAGTACAACTTGCTTGGTTTATAGGGATAAAAAAGAAAACAAAGATATGCTAGTATCTTATTAGGACCAAACAAAAAGTTGTAAAATAGTTGGTGAGGGTGGGGATGGGGACAGTGACACAAAGCAAAAGCCTTCAGAAATGTAGAAAAAGTGAAATTCAGACAGAAACTTTCTTCAGGATTCATAAGGTGGTCTGTATGATAGGGGCTTGTGGTTTATAAGAATCATTTTTGTAGGTTTATGACTGGTGTTAAGTGCTTTCCCAGATACCATTGATATGATAGCATGATATTTGAGATGGGTCTGTATGTATGTTAAGAATTTAATCTTATACTCGGTTAATTGTATGTGTAGGTTAAAGTGTTCATTTTTTTCCATCCAAGCCTGAGTTTTGAGAACTTAAAGGCTTACCTTGGCCTCAATATTAATATTTCACAGTATTAACTGAGAGAACAAGAGGCACAACACAGGTAGGTTAACAAGGCTTGGACATTCTTGGATTTTAGCAGCTCAGTTGTCCCTTCTACATAGCACTGGGACAGGATGAAATTGCTGTGGTTCTGAACTACTACATGACTTTGAAAGCCATTGAAAATAGTCTGGCAAATTATTAAAATTATCTCTTTCTCAACATAATTCACCACTTTCAACAGGGCTCTCAGGATAGTGATTCAAATTTAAGAACTGCTTCAGATGGTCAAGCCTTAGAATGCGATCATAAAACAAAACTTTCTTTTTCTATTTTTCTCTCTCTCTCTCTTTTTTAAAGCAAACCTCAAACCACTGTATTTGACTTGGAAAACTTTCACATTTTTTTCCTTTAAAACTGAAAGAGGTAGAGGCTTTGAAATTTACCATATCTACTCCAGAACTGCTGTTAGCAGTTCTACCCTTGTTGGGTAGAAAAAGTCCTACCTCTACCATGGTTCATTATATGATCCTGGGGAAGCCAGTCTCATTCAGCCTCTATTGTTGGTTCCATTCAACAAAAATGGGAGAACACGTTTCAGATGAGAGATGTTCTTGAAATGGTAGGTTGTGCACTAGAGGTATTCAAGAAGCAACTGGACAGCCATTGATCAACTGGACAGAGGCATGGTTTAACTTGGAGTCCTGCACTGAGCAGGGGGTTGGACCTGATGGTACTCTGGCCCCCTCCAACTCTACTATTCTATGATTGTATTGGAGGATGTTCCTAGGTGGGAGATGCTCTTGGTTTTGATTGCCCAGAACCAAACTGTGTCTCTCTCATCCTGTTTGTATTTGTAACTGTCCTTGAAATCTGTTCAATTCTGGATTTCCATCGAGGATGGAGCAGGGCTGGGTAATGCACTAGTAGTCCTGTTATTGGTCAGCTTTAATGCAAGATGGGCCACTCAGTTTCACCCTTAGCTGACTCCTCTTTTCCAGTCCTTCCATTGCAACTCCCCCCGGAAAACAGCCTTCACCAAAGTGGATCCCAGCTGCACCATTGGCTTCTATGCTCGTCACAGAAGAGAATTTGAACATCTGTGCCAGGAACTGACTCAGGTGAGGAATTAGGTTTTCCTGGAAACATTTCAAAGTCTTTCCTGGATGTGTACTATAGCAGACTTAATTTTGCTAGTTGGGGCTGCATTGAATTATTGTAAGGACTCAATAGAACTCCCTGGTTCAGAATTTTGGGAAGGGACTGTGTTTGCAGAATGTTAAAATGGAGAAACTTCTGGTGTGAACATGATAAAGAGGTATGATGGAGGATTCTGAATGAGTTTCCTGTTCACTAGCCTTTTCCCCCAGTATTTTTTGTTAGCAATGAGAATTAAAACAAGGGGCATCATCCCTCTAATTTTTCCATCTTCATAGAAATGTGCTCCTGCTCCAAATCATGAAACAGAACCCGAACTACAGAGCTGGAAATGTGACTCTAGACTGTTGTAGAGTTTACATGACAAGGCCTTGAAAGCATTAACTATGTGACCATTCTTCTTCTTTCCCTTTGCAGGTCCTAAACACAGCCACCGCCAAAGAGAGGTATCCTATGTTTTCAATTGTGGAGGGCTGCTCTCAGGAGTATGGCTTGGAGGAGTTGTGTGCCCGGTTTTCCCAGCAAACAGTGCAAGTCCAACGGCCCAGCAAGCGTGGCAGGACAAAAAAGGCTACCATGGAGGAATTTGTTGTCTTATGATTGCTGATCGAGCAGCCCCGACACTTCTGACTATTTATTTTTTATTTATATAGATAATGCAGGCCCAAAGTGGAGCTGCCTGGTTCTTAGGTCTAAGGAAGAGGTATCTGTATCATATCTGCACAGTAACAGTCCTTGCTATTCCAGTCTGTGGCACCGTGGCTCTTCCTCATAGGAGAGACTGAACATGAACTGTGCTGAGGACACCAAACTTGTGGAAACCTGTTCCAATTTAAAAACTGCTACTTGATGGAAGTCATGACACTGGGCCATCCTGCTGAACAGGGGCAAGAGATATTTAGCACTAAAATGATTGCAAATCCTTTTTAAAGTGGGCAGCTAACATGAGAGGAGGTGGTGGTTTTGGACTAGTTTCAGGTTCTCTCTTTTCTGCTGAGATACCAAGGCATCTTAACTATTTGGAGTGTCCATTCTTGAACTCAGGAACAGGCTATTAATCCTTCAGTTGCTGCTGTCTGTCAGACTTGAGGTTCATGGCTACTCCACATCTGCTGTTGCTTCTTTACACCAGGGCTAGAATTGTCTCGCTCTCGGGCCATTGTAATGAAGGGGAGAAGGCACAGCCTGGCCTATCTTATTTTAAATTGAGGTATGTGTATGGGCAGAGATAAGCCTGTATTCACTCCAGGAGAAGGGTGAAGACTAAAGGACCTAGGAGGAGGGGAATGTCCGAAGTGAGGGGTCTGGTTGGCTGGTGTCTCATGTGAGCTTGAATAATAAGTATTGTTGCACAGGAGGAGGAGTTTCCCTTCAGATGGAGGCAATGTTTGAGTAGACGGTGTTTCTGGTGGACAAGTAAATTCAGTTTATCTGGCAGGTAAACTTCCCATGCACTCTGGTTGAATGGGCTGTAGCAAAGGAATATACTTCCCATTGGGTATATTTGAGTCCCCCCCCCCCACTCTCTCCAACACACTTCCACTCCTCCCCAAAGCACTTTCTTTGACCTCATCAGGGTCTTTTCTCCCACCGCCCTCAAGCAACTTCATAATGTGACTTCAAGAAAGAAGGTTAGACTGACAACGAGGGCACTATGATGGCAGGCTTAAGTGCTCTTCTCCCACCTTTTGTATGCTTTTCAAAACTCAGGTATGTGTAGTTGTGGTCAGCCAGGCTTGTTGTATGGATGACACTCCACTCAGAATCCTGCTGAGAGATTTCCTTCAGAGGCATGCCCTGTATTTTAGTCAATAAATGTTACCTGGGATGTGTCTGCAAAACAGTGCTTGTCTGGGGATTGCTTATAGAATCGTTGGCCTGCCACACCTCATAAATACATTGGGAAGTGGTCCTACTTCCACACAAACCCCCCATGTGGAATCTGGACTGCAACTGCAGCAAATGTGTCTGTCATGTGACTTCTGAGGCAGGAAAGGGGAAAATCCTTGTTTGCCTAGCCGCATCCTAGGGTGTTTGTAGGCTGTAGTTAGAGCCTACCACACAGAAGCTGCTGCTGCTTTGGGATGCTGCTTGCTGGATTCCTACAGTTCCTCCAAGTACATAGAGCTTTCCTTGAGTTCAACGAGTCATTTTTGCCCCATGGCTACTTGATATTTCATGAAATTTAGTTATGAAGACTGGCTGCCTTTTCACACTTCAAACATGTATTTCACCTTAACAGAAGCCAGAGGGTGTATTCTTACCACAGACTTAAGCATCCTTCATTCCCTCTACTCACAGAATTCGTGGAGCTGTATTTCTGGGGAAGAGCTGCTAGGGCAGGGTTTGGTACCTTGGGGTCCAACAGGGGTTTAGGTTAACAGGTATTTAGGTCAGTGCAACTTGAGTGGCTAAAGGAGACTTCCCTGCCCCCCTTTTCTACACAGCAGCTCCCTGAAAATTTTACACGGGATTAACAAACTTTAACAAAGAACAAAACCATAATTACAATTGTTAGTATTCAACACAGAAGCAGTACAAAAATAAATGGGATATATAAAAACAAAGTTAAAAAGTTACCTGGTTAAAATGCTGAGTGGGGGGGAAGATCTTCATCCAGTGCCAAAAAGAACGCAAAGTAGGTGCCAAGCACATCTCTGGGGAGCTCATTTCAAAACCAGGATGCCACTCCAAAAAAGGCCCTCCTCCTAGTAGCCACCTGCCTCACATCCTCTGGGAGGGGCTCCTGGAGAAGGACTCCCGAAGACGAGTTTAGCTTCTAGGTAGATATATATAGGAAGAGGTGATCCTTCAGATAATCTGGCCCCATTTAGGGCTTTGAATGTTAGTACTGGCAATTTGAATTAGGCCCAGATATCAACTGGCAGCCAGTACAACTGGAGGAGACTTGGCATAATGTGTTCTCTTGAGACAGTCCCCATTAACAATCTTGCTGCCCTGTTTTGGCAGCCCCACATACACCGCAATGCAGTGATCCAAACAAGAGGTTACCAGAGCATGGGTAACTGTATCTGGGTTTTTCTGTCTGAATAGGGTTGTAGTTGGTATATCAGATAAGCTGATAAAAGGTTTTCTGTTCCACAGAGTCCACTTATGCCTCAAATGACAGCTCTGGGTCCAGAAGCACCCCCAAGCTATGAATTTTGTCCTTTAGGGGGAGTGCCACCCCACCTAGAACAGATGGAATATCAGCCAACTCAACAGACAAGCCACCCACAGACAGCACCTCCTTCTTGCCTGGGTTGAACCTCTGTTGGCCGTCATCCAGTCCATTACCATGCTCAGACATTGATTCAGAGTGGCCACTGCCTGACTTGATGAAAAAGAGTGTTATCTGCATATTGGTGATACCTCAGCCCATATCTCTGGATAACCTCCCCAAGTTGTTTCATGTAGGGGATAAAATGGAACCATGTTCACCGTGGCACAAAGCAGTAATCCCCCAACACCACCTTCTGGAATCGGTGGGTCAGGTAGGAGTGGAATCGCTGCAAGGCAGTGCCTCCTTTGCCCAACCCAGCCTGCTTATCCAGAAGGATACTATGGTCGATGGTACTGAAACCTGCTAAGAGGACTACATAAATCAACAGGGCTGCACTCCCCCCGTCTTTCTCCCAGCATCGGGCAACCAAGGCAGTTTCCATTCTAAAACTGTTCCTAAAGCCTGAGTGAAATGGATCTAGATCAAGGTGATCCAACTTTTCATACCTCTAGGGCTGCATGAGGAACCTGGGGGGCACATAATGAATTAAATTCCATATTGTACATTGCAATATCTTTTATATACACAATATAACCATTTAAAAAGGAGAATTAATTTTAGGACTAATTGAATGAACAAGAATGCAATGTGGATAGCTCCTCCAGTGACTGCAGCCCACGCACAATGGTTGGCTCATCCCTTTCTTCCCTGTTCCTCTGGCCCAGAAACCCTCCCATGTGACCCCCAGCCCTGCCTGCCTACTTGGAATTGGAGTGCTGAGCCTCTTGTACTTGAGCCAGTGAAAGTTTCCCAGCATGACTCGCCCACTCCTGCTGATGAGCTCAGAGGTGCTTGGCTCCTGAGTGCCTTTGCACTCATCGGCTGGAGCAGTGCAGGGCATACCGGGACTAACTCTCCTGAGGCCAGCATCCCATCCCGCTCTCTCCTGAAGGAGAAAGCAAGACGGGCTGGCTGCCTTGCAAGAGCTGGCCACAAGGATGCTCATGCTGTTGCTGGAATCGACTGCGGAGGGGATGGCAGGGGGCTCTGAGCAGCAAGGGAGCTGTGGAACAAGCTGCTGCTTGTGCAGCTCATGGGCCACGTGTTGGACCACCCCACTCTAGATAATCTGCAACCTCTTCCTCTTTGTTTCTTCAGGTCTTCATTCTATACCTTATTGCTACAGATATGTCTGCCAAAGATACTTTATTCAGTTGTATATAAATCACTTAACTAATATAGTAATATATCAGCCCTTTACTATTTCCTCCTGTTTTTCTCCTCACTCACCATCTATCTGAGATTTATTTTTCCTGTGATACAGGAGCTGATGAATCCTGACTTAGGCTTCAACTCAGTGCATGACAGTTCAGTTTAGGGCACCATTTTGCATTCAGTGGTAGTATGCTGCTTGCCAACCACAGAAATGCAAAGATGTCTGTCCTCTTGAACCCAGTGAAACTTACATCTGAGTAAACATGCATGGTGCCAGGCTAGGAAGAGTATCTTGCCAGTATCTCACTGGTAACACTGAGGACAAAATCCCCATTGAACTCAACAAGACAGTGCAGGTCAAACAGATTTGGCCTGCAGAAGTACTATGTGGTATGTGTGTGTATTGATGAGTGTGGAAGAAACACTGCATTTCAATGTCCAGGCTGCTCTGTGAGGTTTCTCTGATGAGAGCAGATTACTGCCTAAAATAAAACTGATATGGTGCCCCAAGACAAGCCTCTTGGTCCACTGTGTCACTTGGGTAATCTGGCCAATGCCCTTGCACTAGCCAGTAGGCCACATCAGGCCCATTTTCTTTCACTAAATGTGCATAGTTCATGCTGGTAAGATGTATTGCAACTTACAGTGTTAGCGAAATATAGTTTATTGAGAGAAGGAATGACAGCAAATATTTTAACTACTATTACATGTCATACGGCTTCTGTACTTTACAATGTTCCCCAAAATTAAGAGCATAAAAGCTCCCAAAATGAGCACAAAATAGGCAAAAGGTTAGAGAGAAGACAAGAATGTTCCCTGTTATGGATCTATTTGAACCCTAACTCTTGCATATGTCGTATTCACACTTGGTCTAGTGGCATATCTAGCAAAGGTTTGCAGGAGAATAGAAACATAGAAACAGAGTGAGTCGGAAGGGTCCTCCCAGGCCATCTAGTCTGAACCCCAGCTACAAGTGGCTCCACTCATGACATGCCTACTGTGCATGTCACCGATGGGGGACCCTGCTCATCACTGGCTGCCATCCCAATGATTCCCCACTAATGGTTACCCTCTGCTTTTGGTCCGTCAACCATGCCCTAATCCATCAGACAGTGCATTGGTCTATCCCAAAACTCCTCAATGTCTCAAGCAGGATATCATGCAGCACTTTGTCAAAAACCTTGCTAAAATCCAGGTAAACCACATCCATCGTGTCCCCTCTGTCTAGCCACCTTGAAACCTTGTTATAGAAATCTACAAGGTTCATCTGGCAGGACCTGTTTTTGCAGAAGCCATGTTGTGTGGCTGCCAACCTCCCTTCCCTATCTAGGGTTACTAGATCTCTCACTATTCTGAGCCGTTTCATTGTCTTTCCCAGAATGGACATAACTGGCCTATAATTCCCCATGTCCCCTCTACTACCCAAAAAGTTTTTGTAACTTTTAAATATAAGCCCAGATTTGATGTATCAGTGTAACCTTCCATTTGGAGAGAATATATATGAGGTGTGTCCAGAAAGTGATGAGAATTATATTTTTAAAAATTATTTTATTGAAAAAATTTACCATTGAACACTGTCTCATTCAAAGTATGCACCTTCTGAACACACACATCAGTCCCAGCAATTTTTCCATTCTTCATAGCATCCCTGGAAGTCTTCAAGTGGGATGGCATTCAGAGCCTGCATAATGGCTCTTTGGATGATATCCACACTACCAAAATGGTGTCCTTTCAAATCATTCTTCATCTTTGGGAAGATGAAAAGGTCTCAAGGAGCCAAGTCAGGGCTGTAGGGTGAATGGGGAAGCACTATGATATGTTTTCCAGCCAAAAGCTCTCTGACACTGTGACTCGGTGTGTTGTGATGAAGAATCCAAGTTGAGCCAATCTGAACTTGTGCCATTGGTACACTTGTGCAGATGATTGCGCAACTTCTCCATAAGGTTTCCTCACCATTTCGAAAATTTCTGATGCACTTTTACCCAATTTCCCACAATTTTATTGCATACCACTGTCCCAAACGAGCTTGCATTATTCTTAATGTGAGGCCCTTGAACAGGGTGTCACAAAAAGAATGTCTCGACTCTGGCAGGGCTGGAATGCAACTGTATACCTGGCACCCCACCCCAAGCAACCTTGGCCAGTTTCTCCCTTCACAGAACCCTTTTCAAGTGTAGGAACTTCATTCTCATTACTTCCTGGGCACACCTCGTATTTATTCCTGTTGCTGACAGGGAAGAATAGATGGACCAGGATACAGCCTGGTTTTATTAGAACAGCTCCACCATGCCTCTCCACACCCAGATCATGTAGCTATGTCTCCTCCTGGTCTCACCCTGCCCTCCTGTGTGCTGGAGCGAGCAGAGCTGTTATATTGACCCCATGGCAGGCAGGCAGGCGGGGAATCAGAAGCTGCCCCCTCTTTCACTGCTGTGGTGCTTATTGGAGAGGTGGCAGAATCTTGGTACTAAAAGAAGAACACTCATAAGAAAGGTCTCCAATCAGCCATGTTTCCACCTCTACAATGTGTTACAGGGATCTAATATACAGATCTGAAATTAGAAATTGCCCCTCCTGGTTCTGTGTTCACTTTGTATTTCCAGGAGAGGTTTTCTGTGGGTTTTATTTAGACTTGGCCATCAGATCTTTTGTTTTTGTATCTTGCAAAACTTTGAAGGTCCTTTCCTTCATTGAATAGGTGAGACATTTGAAATCAAGGGGTGGAGGCACTGATAAAAGACCAGGACTGGTTCTTATATGCCCACCTCCACAATAATAGCTGGGATCTCCTCTATCTGGTAGGGAGAGGGCGCATGTCTTTTCCATATTGCCTGTAATAAAGGTAAGTGTGATATTGGAGCTCAGGTAAGACCATGCGGAAACAGGCACTGTGCTGAGCATAGGTGAGGTTCTGCCTCAGGGTATAGCCCAGAATAGTGACACTGCCTGGCTGCCAAGGACGCAGGTCATCAGCCACATCCTCCGGTCTGACAGACTCCCCTGTCAAGCACCTAGTCACAGTTTGTTGCTGCAGCATCCGGAAGGCATCTAGCTCCCGCTTCATGCGCAGATAGCCAAAGCGCTCCACCTTGAGCCAGAAAATACTCTGGAAAAATTTGTAGAGCTGCACATCAAATGAGTTCCAAGCCTGGATTTTCTGGGCCAGTGCCTTAGATAGCGGCTTCTCTTCTTCCTCCTTATGACGGACATTGAGCCTGACATAAACTAGCTCTTCCATGTCTAGCCCTAATAATTCCCGTGCTAGCAGCAGAGACTCATCAAAATGCTCTGCAATCATCACCAGCTGGAAAGTCTGATTGAGCCTCTCCAGCTCTCTGAGCCACTGGTTGCTTGATTCTTCTTCCTGGCTTGCATCCAGGCCCAGGTCAAAAGCCATGGGGTTCTTGGCCAGCCCATTGCTCACGTCCTGAGCATTGTAATATCGAGCGGACGCCTCAAGGAAAGCAAGAAGGGGCCTGGAGTGATTAGCCACTGGCTGGAAGGCAGGAACCATGTTGCGGTAGTAGTGGAAGACAGATTCAAATGTTTGCACGGGGTGACGCAGGATGGTAAGGAAGATGCTAGGGGAAGGCATAAGGGCCCGTACTTCCCCAGCATCCAGTCTCATGTGGCTGCAGAGCAAGTCAAAGTGAGCAGCTCCTTGTGGCAGGTCCTCCACGAAGGCCCTGGAAAAACGCTCTGGGTAAGCAAACTGGTAGGAGTAGAGGGGGAAAGCCACAGTCAGGTTGTGCTGTTCACTGACCCGGAAAAGGATATTTTGCACTGTGCTGCTGCCTGTTTTGTGGGTCTTCAGAAAGACTATGCTGAGGCCTTGGTGGTCCTCAAAGTATGACTTTCCTATCACCTGCTGGGCAGCCAAAGTGTGAGTAGGCACCATCTTCCGCTGCAGGTTCACTAGCTCTTCTGCAGGACTAATCTGCAGCACCTCTCTGCAAGAGAAAGCCACCGAAGTAGGGTTACATGGCAAGGCTTGGAGGAGAGCAGCCTTCCCCAAATGGGTGCACTCCAGATGATTTGGCCCACAACTCCCGTATACCCATAGGCAGCCCCAGATGAACACATACGCTCCTTTAGCTTCTCACCTGATTTTCATATGACCTGGATAACAGCTTTATATGGAATGTACTGGGGTTGCTCCTTGCCTAGGGCTCCCCACTGATATTTATTAGATTCATAAACTGTCATTTTTCTTTTTTAAAGAACTCAGAGTAGCTCACATCATTTTCCTCCTGCTACTCTCAATCTTATCCATACAACAACCTTTTTATTTAAGCGTCATTTTAATTGTTAACATTATTTGATTTTATCTGGCCAGGGCGACTTATTTTATATTGTTATTTTTTGTATTTTAACTTAATGTTTGTATTTTACAAACATTTTAACTTAATAGTATGTTAATGTTTTAACTTAATGTTTGTATTTTAACTTAATGTTGTGAGCCGCCCCGAGGCTTCGGCGAATGGGGCGGCATAGAAATGTTTTAATAAATAAATAAATAAATAATAAACAACCCTGTGAAGCAGGTTGGACTGAGAGTCTGTGACTGACCCAAAGTCACCCGGTTTACTCCATGGCTGAGTGGGGAGTAGAACCCAGATCACCTAAGTCCCAGTCCCATGGTTTTAGCAACCTCTCACGTAGGCATTCACAACCTGTTTCATAGCCCTTTTTTTTTACTCTTTTGAAATGTACTATCAAGTCCACTGCCATTCTGGAAAGTGTAAATTTTGTCCAGAATAAGGGATAGCTCATAGGTACACATGACATTATTCCAATCAGAGTCAAAACTTTCTTCAGATACATCCAGAACAAAAGACAAGAGAAAGAGAAGGGTGTCCTGCCATTTAAAGTGGATGACAGAGTGATAACAGATAACAAGGAAAAGGCTAAAGAGCTCAATTCCTACTTTGCTTCAGTCTTCTCCCACAAGGAAATCTGTAATCAAGAGGCAGTACAAGCTGGAAGTCAGAGATGGCAGCCCAAGATTGACAGACAAATGGTCAAGGAATACCTAGATGGATAAATATTTTCAAAAATCCAGGGCCCAATGAACTCCATCCCTGAGTCATAAAAGAGCGAGTGGAGGAACTCTCAGAGCCACTGGCTATTATCTTCGATAAATCTTGGAAAACAGAAGTGCCAGACAACTTGGAAAACAGGAGGAGTACCAGATGACTAATCTTGTCCCTATCTTCAAAAGGGGAAAAAAGATGAACTTGGGAACTACAGACCAGTTAGTCTGACATCAATCCCTGGAAAAATTCTGGAGAAAATTATTTAAAAAATTATCTACAAGCATCTCAAAGAAAATGCAGTGATTAAGAGGAGTACCATGGATTTATCAAATCTCATTTCTTGACTGGGTAACCTCCCAAATGAACAAAGGGAATTCTGGTGATATAATCTACCTAGACTTTAGCTAAGCTTTCGACATAGTGCCATACCACATTCTGATAATAAAATTAGCACAAACTGGACTAGATGGAAAAATTAGTAGGTGGATCCAAAATTGGCTGCTGACTCGAACACAAAGAGTGCTCATCAGTGGCACTTCCTCAAACTGGTGCAGGTGGGGTGCCACAGTGTTCAGTCCTGGGCCCAGCGCTCTTCAACATCTTTATTAATTATTTTAATGAGGAAGTACAAGGAAAGAAAATCAGATTTGCAGTTGATACAAAACTGGGTGGAATAGTAAGCACCCTAGAAGACAGAATGAAGTTCCAGGACAATCTTGGTAAACTTGAACATAAACTGGGCTGAAAAGCAACAGAATGAGATTCAGTAAGGACAAGTGCCAGGTCCTCCACCTAGGCAAAAGAATCCAAATGCATCAATACAAGATGGGGAATACGTGGCTCAACAGAACTGAAAAAGATCTCAGAGTCATTGTGGGCAACAGGCTAAACAAGAGCCAACAACGCAATGCAATGCAGCCTCCAAAAGGGCAAATGCTATTTTGGGATGCATTAACAAAAGTATTACTTCCAAATCATGAGAAGCAGTTGTTCCCCTATATACCAGTCAGACCTCATCTAGAATACTGTGTCTGATTCTGGGCACCAAGATTTAAGAAAGATGCAGGTAAATTAGAAAGGGTCCATCAGAGGGCAACAAAAATGATCCAGGGTTTGGAAACACTGCCCTGTGAGGATAGACTGAGGGAACTGGGCATGTTCAGCCTTGAGAAGAGAAGACTGAGCGGGGACATGATATCCCTGTATAAATACCTCAGAGGCTGTCACAAAGAGGAAGATCAAGATCTCTTCTTGCTGATGCCAGAGTGTAGGACACGGAATAATCAGTCCAAGTTGTGACAACCCAGATTCAGGCTGGTCATCAAGAAAAACTTCCTCACTGTCAGAGCAATACAACAGTGGAACCAGCTGCCCAGAGAGGTGGTGGGCTCTCCCACACTAGAGACATTCAAAAAGAAACTGGGCAGCCATCTGAGTGGGATGGGGTAACTTGGTGTCCCGCAACAGCAGGTGTCCCGCAACAGCAGGGGGTTGGACCCGATGGTCTTCATGGCCCCTTCCAACTCTTCTATTCTATGATTCTATGAATTCACACCAGTGTTTTCCACAGTGGGAGACAATGCATTTTTTTGAAACAGGTAAAATTGGAGATGCAAGATGACTACATTCAATTCAGCAGCACCACTACTCCTGCATAATCAGAAAGCATCTCATCATGCCTGTAAGCTGCCTCCTTTGTCCTCCCAGTTGAAGGGCAAGGATGGAAGTCTGTTTACTTTCAGGACCATGAGGATGCTTGATGTCAGTTATGCCATACTAATGCTGATGTCCACCCACCTTTGCACTGGCAAGGTCTATGGAGCTTGAGTCTATGTTCTTACAAGGGTCTCCTTTTTCAATGGCCAGCTCTATTACTTCACTTTAACAAATGTTAAGCCAACCTGCTGTGTTAGACAACAGGATCCTGCTGAGGTGGCATCATTGTGCATAAGCGAGCCAAGTGAAAGATTAGTGCCACATGGGGCCTCTGGTGGATGTAAAGTCATGCATCCAAGAAGGTGCCTTTTCAAAGCACAATTCTGGGAGTCTGCTTTATCTATCTATCTATCTATCTATCTATCTATCTATCTATCTATCTATCTATCTATTTAAAACATTTATTTATTTAAAACTTTTCTATACTGTGCCATCACTGTTGCCTCAGGTCTGTTTACAGATCAATGTTGTGCCCTTCACATAGATGGTGTAATGATGCAGGAATGCTGCAGCAGATATGATGAATGAACACAGCAAGGGCAGAGGTTTAGTGGGTGGGCTGGGTACATTCAAAAACAGGATTTTCTCCTGCCCCCAGTTCAGCCGTCTGATGTGGTACGGTCAACCAGCACCACCCCGTTGTGCGTCATAAATAAAATGGCTTTGAGTGAGGTCCACTGAAGAATATGTGAGGTAACATTAGCCACCATGAATGCTCATTTCCTGGTGGTTGATTTTCCTATATCTTTAGAGGAAAATTAGGTCATTTGCCCTATGACTCTATGTACTTGAACCAAGCAAAAGGGAAAAAACCCTAACTTTAAAGCACAGCTTCCAGAGGGAGCTGCAGGTACATAAACCGCAACAGGTTCAAGCACATGGGGTTTTTTTACGTGCGCACACACACACACACACACACACACACACACACACACACACCGCCTTTTTATACCAGGTAATAGCCAAAGCTCTGTGGGTGGATCATTACAATGGAAAACAGTGATTATTTAAAAAACACAGTATAAAGGTTTGTATGGTTAAAACTACAGTATAAAGGAAAAGTAAAGTGGAAGCACTCTTTAGCCATTTTTGACTACTACTCCCATCTTGTCCTTTCTGACTATTGGCCATGCAGGAGCATATGGACTGTAGTCAAAAGCATCTGGCTGTAGGGGTGGACTGCTGTGTGTGATGCTGCTCTTTGGAGCAGGAAACAAGTGCAGTTCTGCAGCGTGTTCTGTTATTTTAAAAGTGCCACTCTAACTTCACATTCATTTTTCTAAATAACGCAGTTTCAAGACTGAGACCCCTCTTTAGCTGCCTGCATGCTATATTTGGGTGCCAGAGGTAACTTGCAGCACAAAGCCATAATCATCTAATAGCTGGTTTCTGAGGATGCCACACAACAGGAAATCACCCAACGAGTGCTCTGGCCTATGAAGACAACTCCATGGTTGAATGACTGTGGCCATCTTAGTTTGCATGATAGAAGGCTGCACCTTTTGAAACCGCTGCACTGGGGGAAGCTTCATTTTAGTCTTTTGTTATAGAAGCCTATCTGTAGGCCCTCACAAGTGCCTTGGGCCCTTGTTTTATGTGATAGGACCACTTTGTGGTTTCGGTCCACTGTCAGAGATGAGTATTGCCACTGACAACCTTAGCTATATTCTTATGAAGAATTATCTGGCACTTGAAACATCCTTTGCTGTTATGCATATTCTCCAGTCCTGTCCACATCCACTTGTGATGGCAATACGGTGCATGCATTAAACTGGAAACATCAATGGCACCTTCTCAAATGGGGAAAGGAAACTCATGGGGTACTGCAGGGTTCAGACATGGACCCAGTGCTCATCAACATTTTATTAATTATTTGGATGAGGAAGTGCAGGGAACAATGATCAGATCTGCAGATCATACAAAACTGGGTGGGATAGCTAATACCCCAGAAGACAGAAACAAGATTCAAGATGATCTTGACAGGTTGGAATGCCGGAGTGAAAGCAACAGAATTAAACAGGGGAAAATGCCAAGTTCTGTACCTAGGAGGAAAAACCCCCGAATGCACTGTTGCAAGATGGGGGATAGCTGGCCCAACCGTACTGCACATGAGAAGGATCTTGGAATTCTGGATCACAAGATGAAGGTGATGTGGATGCAACAAGAGCAAATGCTGCTTTGGGCTGCATTAACAGAAGTATCATTTCCAGATCACGCGAAGTACTAGTTCCCCACTAATCAGCCCTGGGTACAAGTTACCTCTGTCTCATCTGGAGTACTGTCCAGTTCTGAGCACCACAGTTTAAGGAAGATGCAGAGAAGCTGGAAAAAGTTCAGAGGAGGGCAGCAAGGATGAGCTGGGCACTGGACAGAGCCCTGTGAGAAGAGATGGAAAGAGCTGCGTATATTTAGACTCACGAAGACTGAGAGGAGGTAGACTTTCAAGTACTCGAACAGTCCTATTCTGTCACAAAGAGGAAGGAAAAGACTTCTTGATCATCCCAGCAGGACATGGAATAATGGGCTCAGGTTGCAAGAAGCCAGATTTGGCCTGAACATCAGGAAGAACTTCCAGTCTATTAGAGCTAATAGGGCGGTAGGACAATGGAACCAATTGCCCCAGGAGGTTGTGGGCTCTCCCACACTGGAGGCAGTCAAGATGCGACTGGGCAGCCATCTGGCTTAACTTGGTGTCCTGCGCTGAGCAGGGGGTTGGACCCAATGATCCTTTGGCTCCTCCCAACTCTATTCTATGACTGCAGCTTGAGGTTCTTTGTATGTGTTCAATAAGAAACCTAGAATTTTTTTCCTGCTATAGGAAACCCCTTTTTTAGAGTTGTAATAAGTTCATCCTGTGACTGTGCTTATCTGCTGGTTGATTAGAGAAGGGGTGAGTAGAAAATAGATCAGGACCCACCAGCTGATCTGTATGATTTACTGTAGATTGGCAGAGATTCCTGACTCCTTGACTGTTCAACCAATAGCAACTTCTCACCTAGATTTGGCTGCTGAAATTAAGAGAGCTTATTTTTTCTTAATAATTTTCTATTATTTTTCTATGGATTTTTCTATGAAAGGACTGAGAATTCTGTTTTGTAGCTGAAAGCAACCTGGGAGGGATGCACCCTGTTTCAAATCTCTGCCTTTTGCACCTGGCCCTGGTTGGTGGAGCTTGGGGCTATAGTGAAATTTTACGTAGATCCTATAAACTGAACATCTGGGTTAAAGGGTGGTGGCAATCACTAGCTCTTCTCCATCAGTGGATAGGAAGTGGGCACAGGGGTTAAGCTGGAGCAACTCTTTTAATACCCTTTTACCAGTAACTAGAAATGCAAGGGGAAAGTCTGCCAAGGCCAAGGGTGAGGTATGCATTATCCTGGCTACGGAACTTATTTTCCAGTGCCAGCTGCTTCTGCCTGCCACTCAGGGCCTTCTGCTCTCAGGGTACTAGTGCAGACATCACAAGAAATGGATGGAGTAGAGATAGCACAAGTCTGGCATTCTCATTATGGCACATGCTGGCTGCATTTGCATTCAGAGAGTTGGACCTGATGGCCTTCATGGCCCCTTCCAACTCTACAATTCTATGAAGGTAGTGTTTAGAAGCTCCATTGGTTCTATTAGCTTCCCAAAAAGAGAATGTTGCTGAAGGTAGGAGGGCTCTTAGCTGTCTAAGATGACTATGCTCTATCAAAAGACCCTCTTACTGTCCTTCTGGGTCAACAACTGCCAGTTTCCCACATCTGCACCAGAAATGGATTGTACAGTCATTTAAAAGAATGACAGCTTACAAACCCCCAGCTTCTTACACACATGAACACTGAAAGCCACAAACATTTTAAAGGGGGTTACTTTTGAAGAGCAGCTGTCTGTGCCAAGACTTTTTTTCTGCTAAGGCCTTCCCCAGGGTATATACTGTCTGAGCTGGAAGCCATTTTTGGAAGCTGGCAGCCTTTTGTCCTTGGCCCAAATTCAAGGGCACTGCTTGTGGCCATCCGGTGGAGAGGGAAGAGTGTTCAGCACCTGGTCAAAGACAACTCTTCCTTGCCTGGCTAGAAGCCCAGGCTTCCGAAATGGCTGTGAGCGATCGTCTTGCAAGGAGCACAGCAGTTCTTCCGCAAAAACGCCCACAAAAGCCCCTCCCAGTCCTAGCCAATACTCACTGCTTTGTGAGCTGCCTGAGGAGCAACAGCAAGACCAGGAAGATGGCAGCCAACAGGCAGGACCGATGCTTCCAGATGGTGACCGAGAGGCAGAAGAGGTGCATTTTCAGAGCCAGGTGTCCAGGACAGCAGCAGCACTCCTGTTGGAAATCAGGAACCAGGAAGACCGTCCTTCCAACAGCCACCAAATTAAAGCTTTGAGTAGCCACTTAAGCCTCTCAGGCGATGGGTGCCTTGCCTCATCTCACCTCCCTAAAGCGGCTCAGAACCTCCACATGCCATTAACAGACATAAAGAAGCCAAACAAACAGATGGAGGTGCCGAAGCTTCAGTCTGATGACCTCAAGAGAGCAACTGCTACATGCCAGGCACCAACAGGAACACCAGCATTCAGAGGATACTAGATTAGCACGATCCCATTCACAAGAGATTGAGGAACTCCCACGGGCAACCCAACTGTGCTAAACACTACCAAAGAATTCAGCAGAATTTGGCAGCGGGAAAGAAGTCTGTGTAGAGAAACATCCTACAGTCAATACCTGCAATGCATGCAAAACCCAAAAGCTACATAGAGAAAAACAAAATGGCAGTGTTTGTATGATGCAACAACCCAGAGGGTGACAAGTCATGGCAGCTTGCTGTTTCATGTGAAACCAGAACAGTTCTCAGAGGTGACTTGAGGGCAAGCCGCCATGACATCCCGTGGTTTACATTAGGTGTTGGTGAACCTATGATGGGGTGCTGTGCCATCCAGACCTGGGTTATCAATTCTATCACACGTCCAGGGAAGGTGAAAGTGAGCCACTCTGCAAGAAAAGCAAAAACCTTTTGCTGAGCTTACCTGGGCCAATTCCAGTGACAGGTGCACCACTGACACCTGAGTGACAAAGTGAAGCGTCTGCAGGACCATTTTCACTCACTGCAGCTCCCCCAGCATCCTTTCCCGGGCCAGCATTTTGCAAACAGAGTTGACCATTAGTGACAACTCTTCAAGTGGCGCACTAGAAGGGCTATCACTGGTCTGCCACTTTTTCCTGTCACAGATGTATGCAAGTATTTTTCGATTTGTTTGATTAGTAGCACTTGCCAACAAACGCATTTGTGAGAGTCTGAAATGGGAAGCCTTCTCTGGGTAATGACCCAGGGGATGTCTGTTGTCCAAGTATAGCAAGTACCGACCATGGCCATTGATGAAGGAAGGCTGCTATACAGTTCATTTTTCATTTTGCCTTCCTTTGATAGCTGTCAGAAGGCATGCTGCCAAGGGTAAACAAGTTGTAAATGATTTTGGTTGCAAAAGCAGGGAGCCAACAGATTTCGCTCTTGGCAACAAATTCCTCTAATTTTTGTCGTAGGGCTGGGTGGGTTGGCCATGGCTCTTTTCAGTGCCCTGCATCTCTTCACCACCACTTTCCCAAGAGTCTAGGTGCTTGGGAAGGTAGAAAAGCACAAGCCACCTCATTTATGGGAGCACTGAGTTTTAGTAGCTAGCTATCAAAGCGCAACCTGTCTTTTAAAATTAGTTTTTGACAGGGACATATTTGGATGTTCCTATCCAAATTCCCTGCTCCTGGAAATGGGGTAACTTGCACTGCTCCATCTTTCTGAGCACCTTGTTTTGGGCTTGTTTCTGCCCAAGGCTCAGGAGAATGCTACATACACTTATCTCTAATAACTTAAAAGTTGCCCTGTACATTCTAAATATAGTTCAGAAATTTAGTGATGCAATTGTAGATTTTACAATGAAATGCTGTGAGCACAGCTTTTCCCCTTTCCTCTTGAGGGGCACTTTTCCTTTGTGGGTAATCAGTTGGGAGCTACATGTCAGCAGTGAGAGAGATCACAGATGGGTTTGTTACCCTCTTTTTATATCTTCCAGCCAAGTGGGTAGCCATAGAAGTGACAGGTTGCTTTTGCCACAGGCGTGAACCAACTGCATGCAAAGGATCTTTGAGATGAGTCCGGTTTGTCCCTTGATTCTGTGTGGAACATCTGGTCTTGCATTGCTTTATCCTGGAAAACGGGAGAAGCTCTAGAGGATTGGAGTGTGGTATCAGTGGTTCCAATGTTCAAAAAGGGTAGCAGAGGGGATATGGGGAATTACAGGCCAGTTAGCCTTACGTCCATTCTGAGAAAGACAATGGAAAGGCTCAGATAGGGTGTGCTCTAGAAGACCTAGAGAAGGGAGGCTGGCAGCCATGCAGTCTGGCTTCCATACAAACAGATCCTGTCAGACGAACCTTATGGAATTCCATTATAAGGTCTCGAGGTGGCTAGACGGAGGGAACACGGTGAATGTGGTTTATCTGGATTTCAGCAAGGCTTTTGACAAAGTGCTGCATATCCTGGTCATGGAATTGTTGAGCTTTGGGATAGATTGATGCACTGTCTGGTGGATTAGGGCATGATTGATGGACTGAAAGCAGAGGGTAACCATTAGTGGGGAATCATTGGGATGGCAGCCAGTGACAAGTAGGGTCCCCCCAGGGCTCTGTCCTGGGACCAATCCTGTTTAATCATTTCATCAACGACATGGAAGGGGTGAACAGTCTGCTGATCAAATTCGCAGACGATACTAAAATGGGGGCAGTGGCCACAACTGAGGAGGAGCAGGTACTCTGGTTCCAGAAGGAACTGGACAGACTATGGAAGTGGGCAGGGAACAATAGGGTGGTGTTGAATGTGGGTAAGTGAAGGTCTTGCATTTGGGGCATAGAACTGTCTTAAGTACGGGTTTGGGGACAAGTGGCTGGAAAGGGATATCAGGGTACTGGTCGACTGCAGGCTGAACATGAGTCAACAGTATGACACAGAAGTTAAGAGGACAAATGCCACTCTTGGATGTATAGCCAAAAGTATAGCTTCCAGATCTAAGGAAGTGTTGATACACAATGCTGGTGTGCCTACAACTGGAGTACTACATCCGGTTCTGGGCTCCACATTATAGGAGAGACATAGCTAGGTTAGAATTGGTTCAGTGCAGGGTCACAAGAATGGTAGCTGGGTTGGGAGGAATGATACATGGGGAGAGATTGAGGGAACTGGGTCTTCTCAGCCTGGATAAGAGGAGACTCCAAGAGGATCTTTTAGCAACTTAAAGCTATGTGAAGGGATGTCATGTGGAGGAGGGCTGTGAGCTGTTCTTCCCTGCAGTGGAGGTCAGGACATGTTCCAATGGGGCAAAGCTCAAGGAATCAGGCATCAGGGTTCAACCCTAACCAGGCTTCAGGATGGTTATTGGAGTACTTCCTGATGGTTAGGACCGCTAGGATATGGAATGGCTTCCAAGGGAGGTGGTTGAGCCCCTATCAGTGAGGGTATTCAAGGAAAGACTGGACAACCACATGTTGGGGATTGCATGAGTGGAGCTGGCTGGAGCTGAGGGTCAGTCTAAATGGTCTGAGAGGCCCTTTCAGACTCTTTGTTTCTATGATTGTAACACACTCTTGTGTATCTAGGCAGGAGTGGCCAATCTCCAGCTCTAGGACTGCTTGTGAAATCCAAGAGCTACCAAGTTGCCCAATCTGGGCCTGAACACACATTTTAGTCCAGGGCAAACCATGCAAGATAGGCCCCAACCCAAGATGAGTTTGCAAGGGACAAACTGGTACCACCCAGCTGGTAATTCCCTCCCTCCATTTTAGCATTGTGGAGATGAGCACACATCAGATTTCCACCAGCAAAGTGATCACCCACTTCAGGATTACAGATCCCAAAGCTATTTTAATACCCTGATCAAGCTGCTTAGTGTCCTCAAGGTCACTTGAGAAGGCAAAGGCTGCCTTCTATGGCCTGTAAGAAATGGGGTGGACTTAGGGAACCAGTCTGTGATTTCATGGAGTCTACTTCACACAGCAGGCTAGACAGATTTTGATTGCTTTAATTTGCAACGAAGTTGTGTGATGATACACAGGTAGGGAATATCTTGAGAATATTCCAGCATTCAAAGATTAAGACAGAGGACAAACCTGGCAGGGGCATGTTGGTCATTTTTCTGTCCAAAGTTGCCTAGGATTGTCGCTTTTGCATATAATGTAGTACTGTACAGAATGCCCTTCCTTCATAGCCTGGATCCTCTTCCATTGACTTACAAATAATTCCCAGAACTTGTAACAAGAATCTACTGTTAGTGCCTCCTGAGGAACACAACTGGGGGTTTAGCAACAGGCTGCTTCAGTTGTCAATGTCTCTCGTGTTCTCTCAGCTTTGTATGTTGCCATTTACAAAGTGGCATCACACTCCCATGGAAGCGGAGACTGGCAGTGGAACAGTTAAGTGAGCAAGGACAAGTAACAGGCCACACACCACTTATCCTGGAAGTGAGCCTGGAAGGAGCACATTCTTTGTCAAAGGTGTAGAAGCGCTGCAGAAGCCTGAGTATTTGCCAGTCTCCACAGGATAAGAGGGGGCTGCAAAGGCATTTTATTGTAACCCTCCCCCCACAACAAATCAGATGTGAAATATGTGGAAGGCAACACAGAGGGCCATGGAATACAAAGCGATGACAATGCGGATGGATACTGGGCAAGAAGTCAATGATGGCATTTACAGGAAAGGCCAGTGTGGGTGCAGCCAGCGTGGTGGGCTGCCTGTTACTCAAAGGCTTAGCAGACAGACAAAAAGCCCTTTTGCAAAGAGAAGTAAATGTGGGATGTATCTGAATCATTCCATAAACAAGTTGACTTGTTCATATTCCATGGGAGAAAAGTGACACAGAGCTTGCAACATAGGAAACAAACTAGAGTGTCATCTAGGGACAACTGTTTGTAGCTACAGTGTTTCCCTGAAAATAAGACCGAGTCTTATATTAATTTTTGCTCCGAAAGACTTATTTTCAGGAGATATCTTATTTTTTCTTACAAAAGCCATGAAATTCTTGCCCCAAGAGTCCTCCATGATTCCTTTCTTGTACTCAATGGAACACCTCTTTCTTTTTGCACCCATCTTGCATTTTGCATCCATGCATTAAGTATGTCCATTACAACACAGGATGTATTGATGTTATTCATGCCTTATATCTGTACTCTGACTGGTCATTCGGCAATAAATCCCACATCTGTTTACACAGGCCTTTACCTCTCGTCCAAAGGCACCCGCTTCGGTATTTACAAATAATTAAAATGTATATTATCATTTATTTTAAGTATTAATGTCAATAATATTATTTATTTATATTTAATTGTATATTAACATCATTATTTTATCATTCAATATGTCTATCATGCGCTGCAATGGACGGGCTACCATGTTTCCCTGTCCACACAAGGCTGACGATCTTAACTAGGGCTTATTTTTGGGGTAGGGCTTATATTACGAGCATCCTGAAAAATCATGCTAGGGCTTATTTTCTGGTTAGGTTTTATTTTCGGGGAAACACGGTATCAACAATTCCCAGCTGGGGGAAAGGAGGCAGTTATCAACGTTGCCTTGTGCAGCTCAGTGGGGCTGTACTATAAGGCCAAGGAAGCAGCAGTTCATCAGGCCTGAACTATTTTGCCGTCCTGTCCTGGGAAGTTTCTTTGGGGCTCTCCGACTGCTTCTTCCGCTTCTCACGAAGCAGCTGGCGGTAATGCAGACGCTTGGGATTGAGACTGTAGGCTTGGAGCCGCTGGCGGCTGAACTCAAAGCTCCCCACCCGCACCTTGGTGCTCAGCACCAGCCCCTTTCTGCCTCTCTTCTTTCTTTTCTGAACAGACGGGTGGGCTGTGCAAGGACCTTCTAAGGCAGCAGCCTCTGACTTCCTTTTTGTGGCTGGCACTGACTTGAGGCCATTGGCTTCCTTGGGAAGCAAGAGTCCCTTCTCCTCACATCCAGGGCTAGCTATCCGCATCTCTTCAGAAGGCAGTTCCTTATGCTTGGCTTTCGCCCTGGCCTTCTTTCCTTTCTTGCCCTGAGGTTTCTTGACATCATCTTCCTCCATCCTGCAAGGAAAACAAGTGGGAAAATCAAATAATGTGGATCTCAGGGGCTGCTATTGCACCACAGAGCAAAAGATGCAGTAGAATGGACAGAGCCACTGGGATTGTAGATACAGCCCCTGCTCAGAATCAATAGCCAGATTTCAGAGGAGAGCCAAGAAAGGAGTACCCAGCGAGTATGACCTCCAAATTCTACTGCTTCCTTTTCTGTGTCCATTCAAGAGAAAGTGAGCTAAAGCAGGCAGCAACTGCCCAAGATGGCAGGAGGAGATGCCAGTGTTCAATATAAAATACATTCTTTATTCTATTCTATATATGCTCTCCCCATATATATAGCTAAAGGCCACAGGGTGGCCATCCCTTTGCTATAAGTGCTACCTTGGCTCATGAACTTAATCTGTTCCACAACTCTGGTCACGACCCAAATTGGTTGCGAGCCAAGTCAAATCTCCCCATAAGGTTCAATGTAAATAAGGTTAATCCGATCTGTAACTATTTTTTTTTTTTAATCACAAAAATTTGAAGCAAAGTGACAAAGAACAACAAAGATTGTGGCCATCTCCACCCCCTCCCCGCAGCACGACCGCAATCACGCCAGTGTTCCCTGCATGAGCACTACCGCGACTGCGGCCACAGATGGGTGCAATCGCGGGTGCACTCGGGGGGAGATGGGCACGAGCATGATCAGCACCTGATGCAGAGTTCGCGACCTGAGTAAAATTTTTTCTTAAATTTTGGTTTGCGACCCGATTTGGTCATGAACTGAGGCATTTGTGAGCCGAGGTACCACTGTATTTAGATTGAGGAATTACCCTCTTTCAGAGGAGTCTGATTTTATTTACTCCCCACTACGACATGTGGCCTGACCCAGCCATCCAAGTCTTCTTGACTGCTTGAATAAGCCATTCAGCAAAAGAACCAATGGCATGGGGCACCTCTTTGTTTCTCATAATGTTCAGCATTTGCGGCAGTGTGGAGGCACTCATATTGCCTGTTCCCACTGTTTAGTCCAGTGATTTGCATTTCCAGGGACACAACCAGGCTTGCCATACCAACTGCTGGAATAAAGCCCACCATCTTTCAGAGTACATACTCGGCCTGAAGGGATCTGAAAATCTGTTTCTTCTTCCAGACATTTTGGCTTTTCTGTTCATAGACAGCCTTGTCCTGCAGCTCCTCCTTCTCGGACCTGTACAGAAGACATCCTGTCAGTTCCTAAGACTGTCCCATTACCCAAACCTACCCAGTTTTTTTTTTAGGACAAGAGGGATAACAAAGTGGCAGGAAGGGAGGCTTTTTGAAGCCTCGTTCATGAAGTACCAGGACACAGACCCAGAACAGATCCTCTCCCAACTTAAAACGGTGAATTTGCCATTTCATAGAAATACAATTTTGAGATTTTTTTCCCCAATTCGCTTTGAGAAGCAAGCCTGAACATCATCACCTGCTTTCATTTAACAAAAAAAGAAAGCCACTGAAAAGCCCTTCTATGCTGGCTTTGAGTTCACACTATTGAAGACAACCTGTAAGCAAGTGGGTAAAAGTGGGTAAAATCTAGTGAAGGCTCAGACCCACAAGTGAGGTCCTGAAAAGACTTTGTAATCAAGCTCTGGAGTGGGTTGTATGCCTTGTTTCTACCCTAAAATATGTGCTTTTCATCCCCCAGTCCTTGCCAGAGAATCTTGCAATTCTTTCAGAAAAAGTGGCCAACTCTCAGTGTGCCCAGAGTCGTACAAGAACCTGGAAGGACCAACCCCCATGCCAGGGTTCATTGTGGCACTGCAGGAGCCGTAGTTTTATTGCAAGCGTTGGCTACTCATTTACAATGCAGCCACCTGAAAGAGCAACCTCCTTACCATTCTTGCCACCCACCTGTACATGCAGGTTTTCCGCAGAGAACACCAACGATTCAGCTCCTTGTCATCGGCTGTCAAAATCTGGAGGGGAACAGATTGTCAGTTTCGGATGCTTCTATGAGCTCCACAACATCAGTGGTCTGGAGCACTCATTCTGGTGAGAGGGAAATGTTACCTCCTCGGTAGAGAGTCCATAGCTGCAAGGGACCACAGTGCGGTACTTGAAACGACAGGGCAGGTCTCCTATCAGATCCTCATAATGCAGGTTGTAGACCTCATCCAGGTACTGCTCAAATGTCTTTGTCTCTGCAAAGACCACAAGGAAACATGGCTTGGCAAGATGGCTTTCACCACAGGTGGAAGCTGAATTATGCCCAGGCTTTCGCTGACTCCATCCTTTAAACTATGGAATTTGCTTAAAGGTATAGAGGAGGATATCAATGGCTACTGGTTATGATGGCTACCTCCATATGAGTGGGACTACGCTACTGCATACGTATCTCATTTGTGGGTTTTGCATGGGCTCTACTTGACCTGGGCTGGCAATAGAAAAACACTTCACTTCTGTCACTGCACTGAAGCATCTATTTCCAAAGGGAGTTCCCTTCTCAGATTCCACAGTCCTCACAAGTTGTTGCCGTCCCTTGATCCAGAGAAAGTTCTCTAAAATTACCTAGCATCTGACTTCCTTACCAGGATTAAAAGGTTCTTTTTTGTGACCAATGCTCTCTGCAAAATGTGACTTGCGTTTCTTCTTGCCGAGAAGGGGAGCTTCCAGCTTCCGCTTCTTTTTCAAAGGGCCAGGTTGCTGGGTAGGGTCATAATCGGCATCCATCTGAAGGCATGGCATGTAGAGGGGAGCAGAAATGAGCAACATTACCATAAAACCAGATAGGAGAGTAGAGCAAATTCCTTCCCCACACATTCATGTGAAAGCGTGACAGACAAGCTCAGACAAGAACACAGCAAAGTTTGCAAATGTATGAGCTGCTGTCCATAGCAAACTAAGGCTGCAAACAGAAATCTGCATGGACATTTCTTGTCTTCATTTAGCCCTTTTAACATACAGAACAGCTGTTGCAATACTTTACCACTGCTACAGTTGCATCCCAGAAAGGGTCAATTTATCTGTAAGTAAGTCCTAAGAAATTAATGTGTATCACTCCTGTAAAGGTTGAAAAAGTTTCCAACTCTCAGGGAGCAAAGAATGCAACTACATACAACAGACTTGATGTCGAAGTTGGCAGGCCCCTTGTGAAAGATTATCTGTGGTTTAGGACAGAACCTGCATCTTTCCCCATAACTTCACTCATCTCTGTCCTTTGTTAAATGCCACAGTTTTTGCCAAGTCAAATCTTTGGACAATGTACTGGTTAAAATGTGCATGGCCCTGACTGCAAAATATGGTTTTCTTGGAGCTAACATTTATTCTTCCTGTCACAGCCTTGGCAGAAGTGACAGTGAGGCAAGCGCTCCTCTTGCTGGCACTCCCTAAGGACACCAGGGGAATGGGACAGCTGGTCAAGACATACAACAAACCTACTATGAAGTCAGGATCATCACAGTGTGGCTGGTACTCTTCCTCCTGCTGCAGCCATGTGTCAGCTTCTGCTTCAGCTTCTTGCCTGCCTGTCCACTTGTCCCAATTCCATTCATCTGGATAAGGGATAGAAAGATAATTTTTACTTTCCAAGCCACTATCCTCTGGGTCCTATTTTTGATGGCCCTCACTCAGCCCATGCGGATATAGCAGGTGACAGGCTAGGATCCCCTCACTCAAGCTTGGGATATAAAGGAAACTCATATTTGGCATACCTAATTCTAGAATGAAGCACAACTTCCAGAAACTTGCCTTGTAAAGCTACCCACTCTAACATATTGGTTTTACAGAGGATTGCCTTTGCTCAAAGACCTCCCAACATACCATCAATTCCTTCCTCTGTCTCAAACTGCGGTTTCTCTTCCTCATCAACTCCATAGTACTCATCCCCAAAGAATTTCTGGAAGAAAGGAATACAGCAGTAAAACTGGAAGAGTTCCACGTCCTCAGAACCAATGGACTATCTCAGAAGTTGCTATATTACAGAGTAGATGAAGTTATCTGATTCTGGAAAACTTAAAGAAGCTCCAGTTTAATTTTATTCAGAATCAAGTCTCTCTCAACAACTATAATGACAACATACTAGGTTATTTAACCTGATTTACGTAATTGTTATTATTAATTTAGAACGTTAAATAACCCCTCCGCCCAATCAGCTCCCTAGACTTGTACTGGAAGAAGACCAGAGCAAACAAGGAGAATAGTAGGATAATAATCTCAGGTCCCTACCACCTGCCTTGACTGTGAATAGTAAGACATGCTGAGTTGAATACAGCAGATACTCTTGCAATTTTACAAAAGGAGTGTTGCCATCGATATTATTCAGAGGTACAATGAATGCAATGTTGCCCTTGCTTTCAAATGAATCTCTACCCCACATATCCCCACAGAGATCAGTAGACTCTCATTCTCCCCACATGCAGCCACATGCCACTTGACTATGTCTTTAGAGAGAAATTTGGTCCTCCCACCAAAGCTGAGAGTGCAAATCATGAAAACTGGAAGCTGTTCCCCCACACTGTACAAGCATCTCCCAGCTTCCATGACAGATGAGGTAAGCTCAGAGCCCTCAGTCTGCCCCGTGGACAATGATTCCAGAGCTCGTTCAGCTAGAAACTGAACTTTAAACCACAAATCCTCCCTTCAAATCTCAGATTTGCCATTAATTCTCTAGGTGGCCTGGGGCAAGCCCCTATTCTGTCCATTTCAGCCTCTTCTTCCTTGCCCAGTATCAAAACAAATACTGGGCTGGTGTATGGGAAACATTCTGGACATTTTGAAATGCTACATAACAGAATCATGCCACTATTTACATTAGGGAGGTCTCTGATTGCCAAGAGATCTGTAATCAGCCTGGAAACAGGCACTCACCTCCATAAGCTGGTCATGATGGGAGGGATCAAAATCCCCTTCAAGATCCTTCTCCTGGAAGATACTGGTTGTACTGCCAGTGACCTCATGAAGCTTTGCAAGTCGCTCCAGGATCTCCCGGCGTTTCAGGTTCTTCAACTGCTTCAGCTCCTCCTGCTTACGCTCCTTCTCCTTTTAAGACAGGCAAAGCACAATATTCAGGGAGAGACCTTTGCCTGGCAACCCCGGCAGCCTGCATCATGCTAAGCCTCGTCACCCAGCCAGAGAGAGCCAAGCCCATCAGTCACTCTCTCCTTGCCAGAACTCACTTTCCTCTTGCGCTCCCGGGTCTCCTGGCGCTTCTCTTTGCGGTGCTCATCCTTCCGGCGCACTGAAGTTGCAATGATGCGGGGATAGCTATTCACCTGGCAGGCAGAGGATGGAGGAAGGAGAAGATGGACTGGGACATTCCTCTGATAACCACCTTCTTCAGACAAAACTGGGGAAGGGATCTCCAGAATGTCTCCCTCCAGTCTCCTCACAGAGGAGCACTGAACAGAGACCCATCCAGGCAAGGGATGCTGCCCTCACCCGTTCAGCTTCAGGCTCCTCAAAGCGGAAGTTGTATTTCCTCTCAAAATCCTCCTGCTTCTTTAGGAACAGCTCGCCCTCATCTGATGAGTCTGACACATTCAGTTGTGCCTCAGGTAGCCTGGGGGGAGGCAGCACAGAGCAGAATGAGTGACAAGTAAGGCAAGAGAACATGAAAGGTGCCACAGCATTTGCTCTTGGGCAGAACTCAACAGTATCCACTGCAGAAGTGGAAATGGCCACATCCTGGGACCATGTGCGACTTTCACAGAAGGTAGGCCAAAATCGTAGCCAGTTCATTTGCTAGAGCTGAAGTAGATGTGGGATGATTTTTGTCTGAGCAAGACCATACAAACTGATACCTTGTCAAAACTGTCTTTGCCCAGACTCAGGGATCTGAGCCTTCCCAGGGCGGGGAAGCATTCACCTGCCACCTTTGTGAAATCCCTCCATCATGCCCTCAACTCTAGCCATATTAGAGTTATTAGATATCTTCCATGTCGTTGATAAAAAAATTAAACAGGATCAGCCCCAGGACAGAGCCCTGGGGGACCCCAATTGTCACTGGCCACCATCCTGATGATTCCCCACTAATGATTACCCTCTGCTTTCGGTCCATCAGCTATGCCCTAATCCATCGGACAGTGCATTGGTGTATCCCAAAACTCCTCAGTTTCTCAACCAATTGAGAAGTTCTGAAGCCATCCATGTGGAGGATGTTTCATATTCCAAATGGCTGTGGGCCCCAGCTAAGCATTCCACCTGGCTTTGTCCTTGTCCCCAACAATACCCCATTGCCTCCACTGCAGCTCCTGCTCTGATTGGCCATGCCAGGAAAAAAAATTCTTGAGCAGTCAACAGGTACTGAATGTAAAACGGCGATGAGTGAAGAAGGAACAGAGAAGGCACCAAAGCAGGTTTTGGCTTCTTTGCGAGGCTGATAAACTGAGAACAATGATGGCCAATTTATACCACCCTTATTCTCAACCACGAATTCCTGAGGTTATCCGATTTCAGTGTCAAAAACTAAAGCAGCAATACCGAACTTGAAGTCTTCTAGATGCATTGAACAGCAATGCCAGCTGGGAATGATGGGAGTTTCAATCTGATACAACATCAGGTTGAGCAGGATAAACAAGAAATACTGTTGAAGATGTTACAGTTTCATAAAGGAGTTCCTTAAAGTTTGGCAGGAAACTGGAAAAAATTGAAAAGTTCCTCATATTGGCTTTCGCATTTGTGGTATCAAAATATGTCTTCTATTACCTTAGCAGCTCAAAAACATGTTCAGGCCTTTTAGGTGAAAAGTAGGAACCTTTTCATCCTCAAAAGGACCACTGGATCATGTCAACATCTGGCTGCCTGCAAAGTGACTGCAGATCTATTAGGAAAGGTCAGAGAGACTGTGAGGGCAAAAGGTCTACAGCAGAGGCTAGATGAACAGACCAAATGTCATCAAACATGGACAGGGCAAGGTGAGGCAAGTTTCAGCCCATCTAATCCAAGATGAAGAAAAACTATCCCCACTCTCTGGATTTCATCTCCACTGAAGCCCACTTCATAACTGCAAACATGTCAAAACTGCACACTCTTCTGCGTGCTGAAGAATCAGTGCAATTTTAGGAAAAATTGCAGTGCAATTTGGTAAGAATCAGTGCAATTTTAGGAAAAAGGACTTCATGTAATCAGCTTGGCATATGGAACCATTCCCAGCAACCCTGAAAGTATCCACTGCCATGAGTTAACTTTATAAAGAAATTACTTTGAACAACTAGCCCTACCAATTATTAGGGCAACAATAAGATTACTCCGATGTATCTTGAAAAGGATACTGAGGAATGTTCAAAGACTAAGTCATCCTGTATGTCAGGAGATGACAACTTGTGAAGCATTCATCCCAACCTGCAGCCCCCGTTTAATTTCAAAGGCCTGCTAAATATGTTTAGTTCAGATGTCTGAAAAGAGCAAGCTGAACTTTCTGGAAACTTGGTGGGCAGACACCTTCTTGGATGCCTCCCTTAGCAAAGTGAAGAAGAGTGAGATACTCAGAGAAATGAAAAGCAATGCTGCCAGAAGGCCAGCCCCTGTCACTAATCTGGTCTCCTAGCAGGGTCTCCCAAGGCGGAATGGTCAACGCTGAGAGAGTAGACCAGGATCCATCCAGGGAGGAATGGCTGCATCAGCAGACGAAAATGTTAATCTCTAATGGTGATGGGGCAGAGAAACATCTGAAAGTAACACCGGCAGAGGATTTTTATTGACAACAGCTGTGAAACTCACACTAACTCTAGTTAGTAAACATGCAGGAGAAGGTGATAGCAAACATCTTCTGAATATTCTTCTCTTACAAATGCTAGGACGAAACAGCCCAAAATGAAACAAGTGATAGTGTAACAGAATGAAAGTACCAGGTCAGAAAGCATTCAACCAGCTACTGAGGAAAAGCAAAGGGCAAGTACAAATAGTGATGTTGCACATGGCATAACTAGATCAAAGCCAAAAGGAAATCTAGTGGTTGACATGCACAAATATGAAAGGAGAGCCCAACAGTGTACAACATATACAATTGAAGCATGGAATGTTAGAAGAAGTAGTCAAGGAAAACTGGAAATGAGGAAGCAAGAAATAGAACAGTTAAACATTTCAAATGGAACAGTCAGACAACCTGTGCTTTCCTGTAGAAATGACAACTCAGAAGAAATGGAGTGGCTCTAATACTTAGGCAAGATGTACTCGAGGCAGTAGGGGCTATCATACAAAGTCTGAGTGATGAGAATTCTCAGAAAACCACGCAACATAACCATCATTCAGATCTACGCTCCAACAAAAAAATGCTGAAGGAGAAATAGAAAATGCTATGCAAGCACCCAAGGGAAATTTGACAAAACACCAAAACAAGGCATGCTGATAATCACTGGAATGAAAAAGTAGGAAACAAAGCAGAATCCAATGCTGTCAAAGAATTTGTCCTACATGTCAGAAACAAAGTAGGGAAATGACTCACAAAATTCTGTGAAGCCAGTCATTGGTTTATTGCAAATGCATACTTCAGGCAACCAACCAGATGACTGTGTGCATGGATATCACTAGACAGCCAATAGAGGAACCAAATAGACTACATAATTGGAAACAGGAGATGGAGAAACTGCATTCTAGCTGCCAAAACAAGACCAGGAGTAGATTATAGTAGTGACCAGTAACTATGAATATGAAATATCAGAGTATACCTTTAAAAGATCACAAACAGAATCATTGTGCCAAAATGCAATAACATTGCTGAGGAACTGAAAATCAACAGAAAGAACAGATTTACATTACTGAGCTTAACTGAATAAACCAGAAGAACTTTGGACTGAAACCAGAGACATCATCAGCGAAGGATGCAAAAAGAAAGAAAAATCCTAGACTGAGGACAGAAGAAACACTCAAAATTTCGGAAGGACAGCTGAGAAGCAAAAGAACAGAAATAGGGACAGAATCCTGAATGCAACTTTTCAGTGACTATCATGTAGAGATAAAACAGCTACTGCAACAGAAAATACAAAGAGATAGAAGAGAACAGTACAAGAGGAAAAACAGGAGACCTTTCCCAGAAGATCCAAGCAATCAAAGGGAAATTCAAACCTGAATTAGGAATCCTGAAAGAACAATGAGGAAACATAACATCTTGCCAGGATAAAATAAGGAGAAGGTGAAAACAATATATGGAAGAACTGTACAGAAGAGATGAAAGGATGTCAGGCTCCTTCACGAAAGAATCCTATGAGGAAGAAGCTGCAATATTAGAAGGTGCAGAGAAAGTTGCTCTGAAAACAGTTGGAAGGAAGAAAGCCTCTGGAGTAGACAGAGTACCAGTAGAACTATTCCAATCAGCAGGGACTGAATCAGTCCAAATCTTCATCAGATTTCCAACAAATCTGGAAAACAGAACAATGACCCACAGACTAGAAATGTTTGATATGCATTCCAATCCCCAAGAAAGGAGATGCAAAAGAGTGCAGCAACTGCAGGACCACTGCACTGATTTTCCATGTAAGGGATACTCAAGGTGTTGCAACAATGAATTTTACCCCATACAGAAGGAAAAAAATGCCTGTCATTCAAGCTGGAGTCTGAAAAGGAAGAGGCATTGGAGATCCTATCACAAATAAATGCTGGCTATTGGAGAGCACCAGCAAATTTCAGAAGATGATATGCTTTAGAAACTATAGGAAAACCTTTGTGTGCATTAAAAGAAGCGATGGAAAATTCTGAAAGAAATGGGTGGGCTCGGAACACAATTGCAATGATGTGTAACCTGTACTGGGGACAAGAAGGCATTATTAGAACAGAATATGGAGAAACAGAATGACTTCCTATAGGCAAAGATATAACGTAAATGTACACTTTATCTCCCTAGCCGGGATAGCATAAAACATAAGGAAGCTGGGTTAGGCTCAGAGGAAGGAGGAATGAAAATCGGTAGAAGAAACATCAATAATTGATATATGAATTCCTCTTATGAAGAACCCAATGCAGTGATTCCAAGATGGCGTCGGAACAAGACGGATGTGATTAACGGAGTTCGTTTATCACACCGGTATTACTCGGCAGCGAGTCGTAGGAGACTCATCTAAGCCCTGTCGGGGTGAAGATAGATTGCCTGGGCATGCTTTTGGCTTGATGTGAGATGGCAATCTCATATCTGCTGAGAGCAATTCAGGTACTTCTCAACCGAGTAACACAGGGGGTGGTTTCAGCCCCTTCAAGTTCTCGACGTCTTAAAAGATTAGCTTCGGATTTTTATTAGCTAGATAAGCATTGGAACTGCTGAGTAAATATTTTTTACTTCTTTCACAATATTACCCGTGGAAAAGCTGCATTTGTTTATAATTTGGCATTAAGAAAAGAAAAACCCTCTGGATGTTTAGGCGGCGACTGAGATGAGAGAGAGCTGAGACTTTTGTCCAAGTTGAAGCCAAAGAAAAAGACTTTTTCCTCTAATCTCTCTAAGGGTATAAAATTAGTTTAAATTTTTAAGGTGCAAGTACATGATAGTTGGATATCTGTTTGGACTTCTGCTGAGATCAACTGGACACTCATCAGGATATTTTTCATATTGTCGGATGCTTTCTTCTTTAATGTGATGACTGTTTGGGTGAGCATTACTATTTTCCTTTTGCAATACTACTTGTGGAAAAACTATATCTGTTGTTAATTGGCATTTAAAAGAAGAGAGAAAAGGGAGAAAGGAGGAAGGATATAAGAATCTCCATTTCCTCTCCTGCGTTTCTGGGACCTCTGGCAAAATATTTGGCAACTTGCCAACCTTCTGACCACTAGTGATCTAGAGAAAAGAAAAGTGGAACTGATCTTGGCTGCCACTTTTGCGGCTATTGAAATTATTGTAATGATGGAAGAGCTGAAAGGTTTTTTTTTGGAAATACAAGAATCTTTAACAATTTTACAAATATCCCAAGAGGTGATGTTGAGACAACAGGAAATCTTCTCAATTGTACAAAAAAAGCGCTTTGATAAGCTTGATGCTTCTTTTAAGGAGATGGTGATTGACGTAGAATCCAAAACTGAACAGAATATACAAGAAATGCAACAAGTATATGAAAAATTTGAAACTGTGGATAAAAAGAAACAAATTTGGCCACTAAAGGAAGGAATTTTTTTTTTGAAGGATGGATGGATCCTGAATTAACTAAAATTGATTCTGAGAAAGAAGAAACAGTGAAGGTTGATTTGCAGCAAAAAACACAGCCATTGGGAATAAATATTGACCTACAACAAATGCTACAATCACTGAAGATAAAGCAAGAAATAGTGAAGATTGAAATACAGACTTTGAAGTGGGTTAATTTTAAACAAATAACACCAAGGGGAGAAAGATGGGCTGGAGATGTAAAGTTTAAAAATACTGATTTTCAACAAACCCTATTAAAACAAAAGCGGTTTGGAAGAGGTGTAAAAAAGAAATCTTAAAAAGGAATGGTATAAATGGGTTGGCATGTTTATTGTGGTATGGAAAGGCTAAGGTATATGATTTTAACTGTGGAAGCTTTTCTACATTTAAATGTGTTGGATTATGAAGAGATTATAAGGGTAAGATTTAAACTGAACTAAGAAGGAGAAGAATAGGAGTGGAGTCCCCCCCCCCTTTTCTCTCTCTCTCTCCTTTGTGGGTGATATAAGGGAAAATGAGATTTTTTTTCTTTTTTTTTCTTTTTTATCTTAAAAATGAATGATCAAAAGCTAAGTTGCATGACTCTTTTGTCTTTGAATTGCTATACTAGAAAATGACTATTATGGGAGTAGGAGGAGCTGTACTAAATAGATTTCTTTTTACAAGTGAGATATATTAAAGATTGTAAGGAGCTGGACTCTTATGAGGAGTTAATTGTATGTGATTAAGTGTAAGCTAGATGAAACTTTAATAAATTAGCTTAAAGAAAATTTGTTTAAAAGATATCATAGATAATTGTTGCCGTTAAATAGATTAGATAAGATATCCTTAAAGATGCTAAATGGATGTTAGACATGTGAACATAAATTGGGTTAAAAGTCTTTAGTTCTTTTTTAAGCTTGAAACTTTTCTTCTCTTTCACTTTCCTTTTTAGTGGATATTAGACTGGAATACTAGTAAGCAAAAAATGTATTTGATTGTATTTGTAACTACCATAATGAGGAGTTTATTTGTTTAATATTAGAAAAATGAAAAGATCTGGAATTGTGTAGAGTTGGTTAGACTGAAGCTACTATCGAAGAAGAAAGAAGATATTGACTTTTATCAGAGAAATGGATGGACTGATCTTACCGCAGAAGGAGAAAGAAGATAGTGACTTCTATCAAATTTGGAACTTTTTTTTTTATTGGCTGGAGAAACGGGACTTGGTTTAGATCTAAAAATGTTTTTTAAGATTCCATAAATGGATCTGAATATGATTACAGCATGTTAAAAGATATGTAGTAAGGGGCTGACTCAGTAGTTCCGATGTTTGTGATGACTGATGTTTTTAGTACTGTTTTAAAATTTAATAAAAAAGTACTGCAAAAAAAAAAAAAAAAGAACCCAATGCAGCTTAGTCCTGCTGCACACAACTACTGCTTATCCTCATAACAACAACTCTGATATAGGTTAGGCTGAGAATGAATGTCTTGCCTAAAGTCACCCAGTGGGTTTCATGGCCAAGTGAGATTAGAATCTGAATATCCTTGGTCCCTAATCCAACACTAACCACCATGCCACACTGGCTGTGTATTCCTGGCAAAAACCAGCAATGAACCCAAATAGTTCCTGATGAAAGTGAAAGAAGAAAATGCAAAAACAGGACTGCTGCTGGACGTTAAGAAAGCAAAGATTGATTGATTGATTGATTGATTTAAAGGTTTTATATGCCGTCCCCTTGCTACATAGCCTCGGCTCACAAAAGATTATGACTTTAAGAAGAAATACACAAATTGCATGCCAACAATAGAGAAACTGGAATTGTGAAGGATGTTGCAATACCTTGGCTTAGTCAATTCAAAGAAGGACTGCTGCCAAGAAATTAGACGGAAACTCAGACTTGGAAGGACAGCAATGAAGGAACCAGAAAAGATAAAAATTGGTTTTCAGTAAGGATGTTTTACTGGAAACCAAGATCATCCACACTATTGTATTCCCAATCACTGTGGATGCATGTGGGTCTAGATCAAATCCCTGGAAGCAAAAATGACAAAACTTGAAATTGCCTTATTTTGGGCACACCATGAGAAGGTGAGGCTCACTGGTGAAGACAACAATGCAGAAGAAAAAAGGAAAAGAAAAGGTGGAGGAGGAGGATCAGTTATGAGACAAACAGAGTCCATAAAGCCACAACCTTGCACTTACAAGAGCTGCGCAGGACTACTAAGGACTGGACATTTTTGAGGGCACTCATTCAGAAGGTTGTCATAAGTTGGCAATGCCTTGATGACAAATGACAAATGACAAAACAAATGTGGGCAGGAAAAAAAAGAGCAAAGAGGGAAAAGATGATGGAAAGAGAAAAGGGATGACTCACCCACTCTTGGCTCTGGCTTTGTCCACCACTGACACGCGGTCCCTGACAGATTATCCTCAAGGGAACGCCACCCTCATCAGAAAAAAGGTTGCCCACCCCTGCTGAATAACTGCATTTGACCATGCACCCAAGAGTACATGCCACCAATGGATGGGGGGGGGGAGGGAAAACTCTTATTTTTTCCCCCTCCTTTCCAGCTGTGGGGAGAAAAAAAAATCAGGGGAGGTTGTATGCTATTCTCAAGAGCCTTGGAAGTCCATCAGCACTCACCCTTCCTCTTCCTCCTCCTCCTCCTCCCTATCATCTGCCTCCTTGTACCGCTTGTTTAGTATGTAATCTCGCAGGAACCGTTCTCCATCATCTAGTTTTGGGTCATTCCAGTATTCTTTAAGAGGTGCCTAAAGAAAGAATTCATGTGAAAAAGCCACAGATGAAACCCAAAACCCAAAATAAAATTGCCAGACTGAATTTCTGAGTTAAGATCACCAACACCAAGATTCACACAGAAAGATGGTTTTAACATTATCTTGAAAGACAATGCGTAAGAATGATCCAGAAGAACTCCCATCAATGGCCATTTCATCTTAACATAGCAAGATATAGAGGATGAGGGAAGATAGAGAAACATATGTAAATCCTGAAAATTGTCTTTTAGCTGTCTTTAGTTTAGCTACAAGCTAACAGAGTTGCCCTTGTTGGAAATTTAACTACTCAAAATCAGTATCACCCGTTTCAAGAGGAGCATTTCTATCCCATGACTTTACTGCAACAGTTGAAAATTAGAATAACCAGATGCCACTGTAACAAACAGCGCAGAAGTAACAGGCCATGTCTTCCCCTTGCTCATGTCTGCTCCCAAAGGAAACATGTAGACTAACCTAGGAGATTCCATAGGATTGTGTAAGCCCTCATGTATTTCTGTAAGTGGCACTAACCTCTGAAGCCAGTTACAAGAAACTCGTCTAGGGGCAAGATGTCTTTTCATTTGCCAGGAGACAGCTATGGTCCCAACAGCCACATCTGGCTGCCAACCACTGGAGCCCACTCTGCAGCCATCCACAGCAGGATGTCCCCAGGCCATGACTCACCAGGTCTTGAAGTACCTCCCCTACTTGTGACTTCTCCTGACCTTTCAACCAACTGATATAGTTGGCCTCCTCACATTCCTGCAAAAAAGATGGGCAGACAGAACAGAGATAATACCCACTCCAACAACTTAACTAGTATTTTCATTTAAATTACTTCTAGGATGTCTTTTGGGACAGGAGTTCTCCCAAGGTGGCATACAAGAATACAACCTGTACAATAAATATTTGGTAATAAAAACAGCAAATGTTCCAAAAAGCAACAAACCATAGCAGAAGGCAGAACCTACAACACAATTGCTGTCTGACATAAGGATCAGGGTAAGTAAATCTTCAGGACTTTCTTAAAAGTCTACAGTGATGGGGCCTGTCAGACTCTTGATAGCAACGCATTCCAAAGGCCTGGAACTGCTGCAGAAAAGACCCTCGTGTGTGTACTTGCCCACTTAACAGCCCTCACAGGCAGACAAATGAGAAGGGTTTGTCTTGCTGATCTTCAAAGTGCAGCTAGGCTGATATAAGCAAAAGCAATACTTAAGTAATTTGTTTGCAAACCACTTAAGGGTTTAAAAGGTGAAAACCAACACTTTCGACTGGCAGCTACTTTTACTAGAATATTTCAGTACATTTCAAAGCCCTCCTTGGAGGCAAGTAACTATTTATTTGCTGTTGAAATATTTATTCCCTCTCTTTTGCCAATACACCCCATCTCCAACAGAATCAATAGAGCAAGACATCCAAACTGGCTCTCCAGGTTAGATTAAGTTGCCCAACTTAATCTGAGTCATCGAAAATGAGACAGTACCAGTTTATAGAATGACTGGGTGCTGCTCAAACTTGGATCTGAGGGTCTCCAGGGAAACAAGTACAACTGTTGCGTGAATGTCCTTGTGAAGAAGAATACACATGCTCTTAGACTGCTTTAATGGTCGTCTCTATGCTGTATTGTGAACAAGCTACTTGTGCTACAAGGGCATCTATCATACTTGAATCAGGAAGGAATGAAGTATGTTAACATTCCATAGTCAAAGATGATGATGAAATATATTGTTACCTGAAGTGATCTTTTGCACTCCAGATTCATGAAGGAAAGATGCTGGGCTTCCCACACTTCCTCCCCACACTTTTAAACAGCTGTATTTCCAAGTGTGTCCTTGGTTAGAGGACCCAAAAGAAAAATCCCAAACCTACCTCCCCCCACATGCACACGCCCACATGCCCTACTTTCTCTTCCTTGCTTTTGACCCGTTTCTGCAGCAGGGCTGATGAACTGTCGCTTTTGCCCTTTTTTTCAGCGCCATCATCATCATCATCATCATCATCATCATCATCATCATCACTGTCTGCCACAAACTTCTGGAAACTGCACAAAAGACAAGGGCAAATCCAAGAGTGTCTGTAGCTTAAAGGTTTAGATCCATGATTTGGAACAGGGTTTAATGGCTACAAGGAAAGTTAGGTTGCGTACCTGTAACTGTCACTGTGTATTTTAATTTAATACTGTGTATTGTGGTATTTTAATTTAATATTTATATTTTTAATTTATATTATAACTATTGTGAGCTGCCCCGAGGCTTCGGCGAATGGGGCGGCATAAAAATGTTTTAATAAATAAAAATAAAAATAAATAAATTCTTCAAGTGGCCATCTGTGCATCATACATATGGGTAACTAGCAAGCATACCATCCATTAGAGGAGGTGGGAGGTGTCACTACAGGAGACTAGATGGCAACACAGTCTGACCAAAGGAGCACTCTTTGGCTCTCACATCAAGCTGACAGTGATGGACAAACATGGACAGTGTTGATCACATGTCTGCTCTGCACAATGTGTCCAACAGTAGGCAGACTGTCTGTCCCAATCAAAGACTGGCAACTGGGAGTGGTCTCTTGAGAACTTGGATCCTTTGGTGGTGGGTTGCTACATGAGAAACTCACAGGCTGGTTGGCTAGAAGGAGTACCAGCAGAAGACAGAGCTCATAAGGGAGGTGGGGAGGTCCAGATTTTCCCTTCTGTGACTGAGACTGAAATGGGCTTGGGTGTCAGTCCCAGTGGTGCCAATGGAGTGGGTTCAGCCTGTGGCTTGTTCTCAGTGCAACCTAAGCATTGCCCCGTAGAATGCTTGTTATGTTTAGCATTGGAGGGGTTCACTATTTTGGCCACCTTGTGCCTTGGTTTCCTTAAGATGCAGGGATCTCCCTAGTTTGTGGCCGAAACAGTGCAGACTACGGAGAGAAAGGGGCTTCCACTGAAGCAGAGTGAGTAGGCTCCAGCAGTGTGAAGGCACTGACTGCCTGGAGAGGCTTGCTCCAGAGTTCCACATGGTGCTTCCTGGTTTGCTTGGTGAAAGTCATACAGCGAGGGCACTGGTTGACTAAACAAGACAAAATAAGCAAAGAGAATGCCTGCCTGTTGATGTAGGATTGCTACCACATCTCATGCCTTTGCCAAAATGTTGCCTTTGATGCTACTAGTAATTTGGAAATGGGGGGGGGGCATGTGGGGTTGGAATAGCATAGGAAAGGCAAGAGGGGGGTTTTAAAGGCTTTTTTTCTGGAAAGTAGGGAACAATCAGGCACAGTTGAGAGCAATAGAGGTAGTTGAAGATTATAAAGTTGAAGTGAGACAGATGGGATCTACAGTAATAAGAAAGAAGGAAAAACATTCAAAGCTGAAGAGGACAGAACAAGGACAAACTTCCTGAGGTACCGATAAAGGCAGTCAGTTGAAGAACTGAAGGAATGGGTGGGATTCCTCCGCTTTTGTACTGGAAGCTCAACGGGGGTAGGGATTCCTACCAAAATGTTCTTAGCTAATAAATCTTCCCAACAACAGGCAGTGCTCAGACACAGAGCCCATAGGTACTTTCCTCATTTGCAGATAAAGCCAGCACTCAGCTGGTTTGGTTTTGCTCACATATCTTGTTTTTACCCTACTACTTGCTGAATGTCAAAGGTTCTTGCATGTGGGGCACCCTTCAGGTGTTCCATGGCATGTACAGCTTTGCCACACATTAATGAGCTATGAACGGTTCAAATACAGATGTTTGTAGTAACTCTTATTAACAGCAGAACTATTATTCAATTTATACTTTCCTGTATGCACATTAAAATTCTCTTAAGTGTGTCGAGTGCTTTGCAAGTGGTAACATCCTCCAACAAATCATCTGAAAACATAGTTTTATTTGTTATAAACAGCCCAGAGAGCTTCAGCTGTGATACAGAAATGGAATAACATCAACAACAACATGTGTGATGCACAGAGACCACAAAGAAGAACCGATGGAAGGCTGGGGCAATCATTATCATGAGCTCTCCTAACAGCTGACCCCAAACTGCCATAGGCCAACCAGAGGCAAAATGCTAGCAAAGTCCTGTACTGAGGATGGAGTATTTTATACTGATCAACACACATTCCAGGGGGAAAGTACTTGGGAAAAACCCAGTTCAAAAGAAGGAATGAAACTGGACTCAGACTCGGCCAGGCCTGGGACCCAGAATCTCTTCTCGGTGCTCAAAGAGTGGAAATGGCAAGTTCTAAACATGAGACACAGTTTTCCTTCCTCATGAAATAGCAACACTCTACTCCATTAGATACAGTATTTTGAAGAGCAGCATCCAGGAAGGGATGGTTCCTGGTAACTCCTCTCTTTTCAGAAATTAACTAGAAAGGGAAGAGGCACTGCATGCAAAGACCAAGTGAGAGGGGCAGGATAACACAGACCTGTCCTGTTGAAGCTTCTGCCTCCCAACCATCTCCCATTTCTTCACTCACCTCTGCTTGAGTTGCCTCTGTTCTTCCACATAGCTCTATGAAATCATGGGAGAGAAGAGAAGATTAATACAAGGAAAGAGCTATGTCACATGCCACATTCAAGCAAGTTGATGAGGTGTCTTGCTTCCCAAAGTGATCTCTTGCACTCCGGTACCAGGGCCAGACTGACCCTGCAAGTGCCTGCAGAACCATCACAGGCACTTTCCATTTTGCAGTGCAGCTGGAAACCAACACAAAAGGTCTCTTTCCACTGCTGCTCTCAGCCACAGCAATGCAAGCTGTCCCTATGACGCCTTGCGCTCTGGCTCCTGCATCTCCATGCCTCACTCCTCACTTGTACAGTGCTCCAGCCTGGTCATGTCTGTCCCCATGGCATTCCTCCTCAACCCTGGCCACCTTTACCTGAGTGTTCCCCCAGCACAGGGCCCCTGGACTGTTTCTGGACTGCTCTCTGTCTCTCTCTGGTGCCCTCTCTGACTATACCAGACTGCCTGCTGCCTTGTTTCTGATTTTGCAACACTGCCAGGCTTTGACCCTACAAACCTGTGGTGACATGCCTCATACCAGCACCCTGATCCTGGCTTTCTGCCCACCCCTGGTAGCCACCCACGTCCCAGTCCTCACACTGCAGGTTTGAGAAGACTGTGTGTTACCCACCCTTTCTTCCCATCCCTCTGAAGAGCTGGGATCCCCTTGACCAAAACCAACATGTTCTCTAGCAGAGAGCGTCCCCAGATAGGGAGAGGGTCCTCATATGGTGACCCTTACTCATGTGTTTCCCAGTCTCACCTTTTGATTTGTGTCTGCCACTCCTTCCTCATCCTCTTCATCCTCATACTTGCTGTAAAGAAAGAGGGTTACTGAGCTGAGAGATTTCTTGCCACCCCAAACAGGAAATCTGGAAATGTAGTGCTTTATTCCTGGTCGAAAGGGTACAAAATCTATCCAGCTTAGCTGAACCTGTAACTTAGCCCTCCCACAGCTGATAAAGTGTTCCCATAATTGAGTCCAAGTATGGGAATTGTACAGAGACAGAAGCTGAAGCGCTTCACCCTCTCGTTAGCCTAGTGTGTACATACTTAGCAGTTGCCAAAACACTGAGCAAGTGTCCTCCTGATCTGTAAAATCCAGGCCACTGCACAAGCCAAGCACAGAAAAGATAACCCAGTTTATCTACAGTGGTGACAGTGACTGAGAGTATATGATGAATAGAGCCCAGACAAGTATCTACAAATGTTTGACATCTGAAAAGTTTTGCAATGACAACTTTTGCATTTTGAACACTCCAAACATTTTCATTCTGACATGCCTCAAGCATTATTTTTTTAACTGCAACACAAAAACAGTCAAACAGCATTATAAAAATAAAAACAACAGGAGATCTGAACACTACTTAAGGGAAGAAAAAGATCTATAGCACTGGTTACACTGTGCATCCCTGTATGCTAGTACATGATGACAATAATGATGCACGTACGTTGACAAAGGCACTCCAAAAATCCACATATTTATCCATTTGTAAGTTATGCCTAAAGGCTACTCCTTCAAAAGAGGATGTTCATTAAAAGCTCCATCTACTGTGTATCTCCTGTTTGCAGCAGGGAGAGAATTGTGTAAGCCACTGTGAGTTCTTTGTTAAGAAAGAAGCAGGATATAAATCGAATAAAAATAACCAGTGGCTATTTATTCATCCAATGTTGTAATATTAATCTTAATTGTCAAGAGCATGGAAAATCCATTTATGTTGACTTTGTATTATATTCCAATAGATGGGTAGGTAATCCAAAAGAACACGTATATCCTTGAACACTAAAGAACTTTCTATCATACAGTTTATCTGAATTATTACCTCCTTCCAAAAGAAAGCTGCCATTCAGCATTGCCAAAAGAGAAGCATTAGCAGCATTGCATCCTCAGCAGCTTGCCAATTTAATTAAACCATTATTAAAGAGATATTGCATCCACTTACTGAAAACATCAATTTATGCTGAATTAAACATAACCTGATATACACACTCCCTTGTGAAATAGATAATAATGAGGCACTTTACTGGCTGGGCAATATGGGGTGTTCTAGTTCACTATCCCATTCTTGCCTGAGACCCTGCATGTCATATTGATTCTCCAATATTAAATACGTAGGAACATTCATTATAATTACATTCATTATAATGATGTAATTTTTTCAGTCTCCATCAGAACTTCCACTAACATGGTTAGACCTGGAGATGTAAAAGCAGCAGGACCAAACCTAGATTCTAATAAACTGCATATATATCCATGCAGCTGTAGCTGATAGTTTATATTTAGCCTGCAAAGCAGAGAATGGCCACCACGCCCTGAGACTTACAAGCTGCTCCAAGTCTGTCAAACAATCATTTTCTTGACAATTTTAATTTCTGTGTTTCTCTATAATGTTAATACTTTAAACTGCAATTGACATGTATGCATACACCACAGCTCTCTAGCTGCTACAATGGGAGGGAGAGCATTATCTACTTTGGTATGGCAAGAGCACAATGCAGTCCACCCAGGGAGAGGATCCAAAAGTGAAGATTCCAAAACTGACCAGGAAAAGGAAACTCAAGCATAACATCTGTTAAGCTACTATCACATACTAATCACTACTGCATGTTATATATCAAGTGCTGACAGGTAGTAGGAATCATCATGCATCAACTCGAATTAAATGCTTGTTGTTGTTGTTAGTTGCGAAGTCATGTCTGACCCATTGAGACCCCATGGACAACATTCCTCCAGCCCCTCCTGTCCTCCACCATCCCCCAGAGTCCACTTAAGCTCACGCCAACTGCCCCAGTGACCCCCATCTAGCCACCTCATTCTCTGTTGTCCCCTTCTTCTTTTGCCATCTATTGTTCCCAGCATTAGGCTCTTCTCCAGGGACTCCTTCCTTCTCATTAGGTGGCCAAAGTATTTGAGTTTCATCTTCAGGATCTGGCCTTCTAAAGAGCAGTCAGGGTTGATCTCCTCTTGGACTGACCGGTTTGATCGCCTTGCGGTCCAAGGGGCTCGCAGGAGTCTCCTCCAGTGCTCGGCCTTCCTTATGGTCCAGCTTTCACCGCCATACATTGCAACTGGGAAAACCATAGCCTTGACTATATGCACTTTTGTTGGCAGGGTGATGGCTCTGCTTTTTCATATGCTGTCTAGATATGCCACAGCTTTCCTCCCCAGGAGCAAGCGTCTTTTAATTTCTTGGCTGCACTCACCATTTGCAGTGATCTTGGAGCCCAGGAAAATAAAATCTGTCACTACCTCCATTTCTTCCCCATCTATTTGCCAGGAAGTGAGAGGACCGGATGCCATGATCTTAGTTTTCTTAATGTAGAGTTTCAAGCCAACCTTTGCACTCTCCTCTTTCACCCGCATCAGGAGGTTCTTCAGCTGCTCTTCACTTTCTGCCATTAGAGTGGTATCATCTGTGTATCTGAGGTTGTTGATATTTCTCCCAGCAATCTTAATTCCAACTGGTGATTCATCTAGCCCCACCTTTCTCATGATGTGCTCTGCATATAGGTTAAATAGGCAGGGCGATAGTATACAGCCTTGCCGAACTCCTTTCTCCATTTTGAACCAATCAGTGGTTCTATGTCCAGTTCTCACTGTTGCTTCTTGACCTGCATACAGGTTTCTCAAGAGGCAAATAAGATGGTCTGGTACTCCCATCTCTTTAAGAACTTGCCACAATTGTTGTGATCCACACAATTAAATGCTACTAAATGCCAAATAATATCAAGTTATATTTATCAGAAAACTGTTTTCTTTGGAAGCTTACCAGGATGCATTAATTATAGCATGCTGGGAAGCTTTAATCATGCTTCTCTGAAACAGACACTTTGTTCACTTATGATCTTCCTCTGCAATACAAAGCCATACAGACGTTTGTCCTAGGCCAGAGGTATGCAACCTGGCGCACTGATCAGATATTTTGTGTTATAATTCCCATGAAACCAGTATGGTCAGTAATTATAAGAGCTGAAGACACCAGGCTGCTTGTCCCCATTCTAGGCCTCTGGCATGCTTTCAGCTCAGTTCAGTTCAATGAGTGATGGCAAGATCTGATGCTATCTCACATAAGCGTAGTGGGCACACATAAACATGCCCAGAAACCCTCTGTAATGTGCAGGGTTTCTGAGGCAGACATAAAAGTCTCCTTGGCAAGCAAGCCAATGGGGAAAGTACTTTCAGGGAATAAAGAGCTTCAAGGCCACTAAGATATGTCGTCTTAGGACTATCAAATACTAAGACTGTTGCATTTCAGCCATCTATCACTATCAAATATTGAGATTATATATCACTGGCTATCAAATACAGAGACTATTCCACAAAATTTTGAGCCCTCAACTTTTGGGTCCTCAACCTTGGCCTTGCAGGTTTAGACCCAGTGTTTCCAATGGAAAACGTCAAGAGAACATATGGGTGCAATTTAGTTCCAGTTCCGATTACCACTTAGTAAATACCAAGAGCGGTTACATTTACAGTGCTTCGCAAGTATCCACCTATTCTTGGTCAAACATCATTTATTACAACCTGAAAGTGAAGTGGATTTTTGACATATGAACTTGCAGAAGATGGGGACAAAAATGGTTGTGCCCTCCCAGTTCTCACCCAACAGACTAACTGCATGTTCCTGGGAACAATTAAATTTTATGAATCTGATCAAATATTGCCTTAACAAAGTTTTACTTGCTGCAGATATGTAACATGAATATTTTTGTGTAAAATTATCTATAGTTTCAAATGATCGCTATTCTTATATTGATGGGATGGGCAGACTTCACGTTTGTGGGATCTGGGATCTACTTTTATTTTTTTACAACTACCCCACTGAGAACCACCAACTCTGAGTCTGGTAAATTGTTGTACATTTAGAAATTAATTTGGAGACTAGGAATTTGTTCTGAATATCAAAACATGAATGTAGCTCCCAGTTCTTTCACAGAAAAATCCACCTCTGGTTATGCCAAGCTTGCTTGCTTGCTTTGAACACTGTGATTTTGGCTCAGGCAATGTTCTAGAGGTAGATCTAACTCTTAATTTCTGCCCACCACTGCTGTAAATACAGAACCCATAAATTCAAGATACATTTCTGTCTCTAGGGGGTAGTGCCATATTTATGAGAGGAGCATACAAGGCCTTCATTACTTATGAATTGTTCCTTGCTTTGGTTACTTTCCTCTAGCTTGAAGATACTAGGAATAATTATCCTGCCACTGGCTGTCTTTTTGACACTGTCCCTTTCTACTCCTCTCCTCAGCCAACTGTGATAGAAAAATCATGCTACAGACTGGGAAACAAAAGGTTTATTTTTAAGGAGGTAGGGCAGAAACTGAAAAAAGACCTGTGGTGGATGCAAAGGTTTCAGAAGAAAAATCTGACATTTGTTGAGGGCTCAGCTCTAACCAAGAGACACAGAAAGAAGTGGACTACGAGCAGAGCAGAGCCAGCTGCCTCAGCCGGTCTAGGGCCTCTGGCAGACAAGCAGCCACACTCTCAGGGAGCGAGCAACCAAAGTGAGCAAACAGAGGTTTGGCAGCAGGGTTGTAGTGGAAGAAGAGACAGAGGCAGGCAGAGGCCAGCACTAGCCCAGCAAACAGTCTTTTGTTTTCTAAAAACAATTAAAGCGAAGTTCCAGATCAGCTGTTTGCTGATTGACTGAAGGGGAGTCGCCTGATCAGCTAGCAGCAGTTGTGTGGGTGGGGTGATTCATTCTGGCTCCTGACTCCTAGCAAAGCAGAGCAGATTACAACAAGCTGCCCCAGCTGATCTAGGACCTCTGCCATCCAAGCAGTCAAGCTCCCAGGGAGAATAAACAGGAGTTTGGCAGAAGAGCTCCCTAACATTCCCCCTTCTTTCTTTCCTTTTAGTTCCCCCAGACATTTGTTTTCCTCCTTGTAACAATGCTCCCATTTACTAGTAGGACTTTAGTGAAGACGCAGGAAAGCACCAGTTGTCACAACAGTCCACCAAAACGGATTCACAAAAGTAGCACAAAGAATGGACCAAGAAGACTCCACAGTGGTGGGGACCTACAAAACCTGAGCAACATTTGTTTTCTTATCTGAGAACAACACGGCCTACAAGTACAGTAAGTGCAGGCTAGCTGCCCTGTTACAAGCAAAGGTGAGAGCACTGGGTGTTCCCCCTCAAAATAATAAATGAAGATGAAGAGTTTTCAGAAAGAGCAGTGGCAACAACTAAGTGCAGTCCAGAAGCAAGAGGTGCATTGGCAAGCTAAGGCAGTAGAAGAGAAGCCTGAGGGAAGGGAAAATGAGGAAACTCCCTGGAACTGGGTGATAGTCAGATGCAGAAGTACTAGAAGACACTCTGCACCAGTGAAAGCAGTGGAACTCTTGAACAGCTTTACTTGAGGAAGAGATGAGTGAGAAACCCACTGCGGAAGAACTACACAACACACTGAGTAACTCTGAAAAAGAGACAAAAGGCCAATCAAGTAAGGAAAAGGATACCAAAGTTTGCAACAACAAAGGGAGAAGAGTGATAGTTGTGGGAGATTCCCTGTTGAATGAGATAGTAATTTTTGGGTTGTCGCAACATACATATTTTTCCAAGTATGCGGTCTCCCTGGCACCAATATTACCGATATAAAAAGTTCACACAACTCATACAACACACTGACAAATGCCCCTTTCCTTCTCATCCACATGGGAACTAATGACACTGCCCAGGAGAAGCTTTGATGAAATAACATCAGACTTTAAAGCTCTAGGAAGGAAAAGAAAAAAACAGTGTGGCCCAGATAGCCTTCTGCTCAATCCTACCAGTACGTGGAAGAGGAACTGTTAGGGAAAGAAAAATCCTTCAAGTGAATGACAGGCTATGATGGTGGTGCCATAAAGAGAGATTTGGATTCTGAAACCACAAGCTAAGCTTCCTGGAAGATGGACTATTGGCAAATGAAGGCCTGCACCTCACAAAGAACAGGAAGCAGATGTTTGGCCACTGCATGAAAAAAAATCATCAGGAGGGCTTTAAACTAAAACATATGGGGAGGGAGATGTGCAGCATGGCATACCATCACCTGGCAACGACATATATTTCAACAAAGAAAAAACCTAAAGCAGGGCCCAACACCAGTCTCCCAAAAATGCAGGAAGAAAAACGGCACAGCCAGGATGAACTTCAATGTCTCTACACCATTGTCCAGAGTATGGGAAACAAACAACACGAACTTGTGCTCATAATATATGAGGGCAATTATGATCTTATATGAGTAACAGAAACTTGGTGGGATGACTCACATGACTGGAACTCTACAACTGATGGATACAACCTGTTCAAGAAAAATAGAAAGGACAAAAGGGGAGGTGGAGTTGCACTATACATAAGAGACACATATATCTGCACAGAAATACAAGAAAAGGAACTTAGTAGCCCCAATGAAACTATCTGGCTTAATTTAAAGGGAGCAAAAAATAAGAAAAACACTGTTATTGGCATCTATTACCCATCACCCAGTCAAAAAGAGGACAAGAATGCACCCTTTGAAAAGCAACTTGCCAGCATTTCCAAGAAGAATGATGTAGTCATCCTGGGGAACTTCAATTTCCCTAACATATGCAGGGTGCCAAATTCTGCCAAGCATGGTCCCTCCAAGAGATTCCTGACATGTGTTGTTGACAACTTCCTCCAACAGAAGGTAGAGGAAGGAACGAGAGGATCAGCTATCCTTGGTTTAATACTAACAGGGAGGACTTACTGGACAAAAAAGGAGCCATGGGAACTCTAGGGAAAAATGATCATGCAATACATGAATTCTCAATTCTAAGATGACCAAGAAACTGCAGCCAAACACGTACCCTGGACTTCAAGAAACCCTTTTTAAAATAAACTCAGAACAATGAAAACCAAGTTGCCAAAGCAACTCACTCACTAAGGGAAAAGGAGTCCAAGAGGGGTAGGGAATCTTGAAAAAGAAGATTCTCCAAGTGCAGCTACAAACAATTCCACGCTGGGCTGAAAGCAACAGAAGGAGATTCAACAGGGACAAGCACTAAGTCCTCCACCTAAGAAAAAGAAACCAAATGGATCGATACAAGATGGGGAGTACGTATGTGGCTCAACAGAACTGAAAAAGAAAAAGATCTTGGAGTAATTGTGGACAATAGGCTAAACATGAGCCAACAATGCGATGCAACTGCCAAATGGGCAAATGCTATTTTGGGTTGCATTAACAGAAGTATTACTTCCCAGTCACGAGAAGTAGTAGTTCCCTTATACTCCTCACTAGTCAGACCTCACCTGGAATACTGTGTCCAGTTCTGGGCACCAAGACTTAAGAAAGATGCAGGAAAATTAGAAAGGGTCTAGCGGAGGGCAGCAAAAATGATCCAGGGTTTGGAAACACTGCCCTATGAGAAGAGACGGAGGGAACTGGGCATGTTCAGCCTTGAGAAGATTGAGGGGGGACACGATATCCCTCTATAAGTACCTCAGAGGCTGTCACAAAGAGGATGATCAAGATCTCTTCTTGCTGATACCAGAGTGTACAATATGGAATAATCAAGTCAAGTTACAGCAACCCAGATTCAGGCTAATTATCATAAAAAGTTTCCTCATTGTCACAGCAATATGACAGTGGAACCAGCTGCCTAGAGAGGTCATGGGCTCTCCCACACTAAAGATATTCAAGGCAAAACTGGCCAGCCATCAGAGCAGGACTGTGTAAACTGGTCTCCTGCATGAGCAGGGTGTTGGATAACAGCAACAGCAAATCAGATGTTCAACACTGAATAACAATGTGTAAGGTATCTGTTTTGAGGGTGGGAATCTATTGGATTCCTTTAGCTTGGTTCCCTGGACTCCAGCCTGCTTTCTTGTAGCCATGAGTCTGATTTGGCATACAGCATTTGAATTCCTGCCAGGAAGTGAGCCTGAGTGAACTCTACACAAATGGTGTTCCTTTTCCACACACACGATCCGTGGTCTTTGTTTGTGCTGCACATGCTGTGAAAGAAATTGCCAATTGTACAACTATCTCTTGCTTGACTCACTTTCTAAGCCAAGGCCATAATACAAGAACAAGTTCAATGAACAAAAGAGAGCTGGATTTCTGAAAGGGTTTTTACAACTCTGTGAGGATGCAAAGTATTTTTTATTGTGTCACAAAAGTAAACAAAAACAAATTGGCACTTGTTGGTTGTATCAGTATTCACTTCCCTGCGACACTACTTAGTGAGAAGCAGTTTGGCAAGAACTACAGCTGTGTGTCTACTTGGGTATATATTTATCAGCCTTACAATGCTGGACCCTGCAAGGTTTCCTCATTCTTCCTAGCAAAAATGGCTCCAGTTGTGTCAGGTACAATGGGAGCAGTTGGTGAATTGCAATTTTCAAGTCTTGTCACAGATCTTCAAATGGTCTGAAGTCTGGGCTTTTACTGGGCCACTCCAAGACATTCCGATTCTTCTTTTTAAACTGTTCCAGTTTTATTCCGCTTGTGCATTTAAGGTCACTGTCTTGTTGGAATGTGAACTTTATTTATTTAAAGTTTTTATTTAAAGTTTTTATATGCCATCCCCATTGCTACACAGCCTCGGGACGGCTCACAACACAAAATCAGCATTAACAACAAATAATAAACCTACACAATATTGTTATTTAAAATGTGACCAGTGCCCATTCTCACCATAAGCTTCCTCAACAACTCCTTCCCCATGATATGAACACTCTACCTGTACTTTTTAAAATTCTAAATCAAGTTTAGCTAGGGCAAAACCCTACACATTTCCACAAAAGTCTTACAACAGCCCAGCCATTCCATTTTAGCAATATAAAATGCTACCATGAAACTTGAAAGCTGCAATCCTGTACTTACTCACGTGGGCACAGGCCCCAATGAACTCAGTGAGACCCTACTTTCAGGAGGTATGCATAGTGTTACACTGTAAAAAAGCCTCTAGGCAACTAATATTTGGTATCAATTTGTTCATTTATTTGCTCTGTATCATGTTTCCTCCAACCAGCTCAGGACTGATTAGGGCCACTTCCCCCTGCAAATCTTTACAACATTTGCCAAACAGTACACAATTGCTCTCTCCATTAAAAAGCTCCCAAAGAAACTAGTATTACCAACAAATGGTACACAAGGTTGCTGCTATTAAAAATATGTTATATTATTAACTTCTGGCCAAGTTCCAGATCCTTTACAAACTGAAACAGGTGCTTCTCTGAAATTGTCCTATGCTTTGTTCTATCCATCTTGCCCTCAATCCCAATCAGTTTCCCAGTGCCTGCCAAGGAAAAGTGTCCCCACAGTGTGATGCTTTACTTTATGGATGGTATTCTCAGGGCAATAAGCACTGTTGGCTTTCTACCACACACAGCATTTTGCACCAAGGACAAGTTTAATCTTGGTCTCACCAGACCAGAGAAGCTTTTCCTGCATGTCCCTCTAGCATGCCTTTCTGCAAATCCTAAACAGACTTTGATATGGGTTTGTTTCAGCAATGGCTTTCCTCTTGACACTCTTTGATAGAATCCAGCTTTGTGGAGTGTCCAGGTGATAGCTGTGCCATGGATGGCTTCTCCCATCTCAGCTTTGAATCTTTCCAACTTCTTTAAATTTACCATTGGCTTCTTGGCTGCTTCTCTGATTAATGTCCTCCTTACCAGGTCACTGAGTCTTGGTGGATGACCTGCTGTATGCAGAGTCACAACTGAGCCATATTTTGTAATAATGGATTTAATGGTGTCTTAAGGGATGTTTATAGTTTGGGATATTTTAATAATCCAAACTTGAGTGGTACCTTTGGAGTTGTTTTGACTGATTCTTGGTCTTCATGTTGCTGTTTGTTTAGATTTGTTCTCTAAGAAACTCTCATGCCTTCCAGAAACCATTGCAATGTTAATCTGAAATCACCTGGCACTGGAATTGTGCATAGGTGGACTCCATTCAATTGCATACTGTAAGTATGTGACTTCTGGAGGTAGTGAGTTGTGCCAGAGTTTATTTAGGCATGTCACAGAAAAGGGAATAAATACTCATAAAACCAACAAGTGTCAGTTCATTGTTATTTTTACTTAAGTTTTGTGCCTCAATTTAAAAAAAAAAAACATTTTACACCTTCACATTTGAGTATCTTGTGTACATCAAGTGCTAACAATGTCAGTTAAATACATTTCAATTCCAGATTGTAACACAACCAAATGTGGTTGCAGAAGTGGTTGAATACTTCTGCAAGGCACTATAACTCTGCAGATTATTATTATTATTATTACTATTATTACTATTATTGGAACATTTCTATGCCGCCCCTTGCCGAAGCAGCTTACAAACACAATAAAATACAATAAAATACAAAAATAACAATATAAAATTAAAATTAACAATATAAAATAAATAAAAATATAAAAGAAGTCGCCCTGGCCAGATGTACTGAAAGGTAAGAGTGAAGTTACCTGAAAGTAAACCCCAATAATGGGCTAGTTCACATGATTAAACAGCCCACTGTGGCTCATTTAAGCATGATAGGTTATAGCCAATGTTGGCCATTTTGAATAGTCAAGCTGTTACTGCAGCTTGTCCTATCTTCTGCACGTGGTAATTATGGGGTAAGAAGGTTTTTAAAAACCCTTGCATAAACAGGCCATGAGTTCTAATCGAGTTGTTTAATCTACTATTCCTGGATTCTGATGGCAAGACAAAGTGCAGCTTAATTACTCAGGACAGCACTTCTGGGTGCTATAGCTGAAATAAGGCATGGCAATTATGTGAATTCCTTACCTGGGGCTGTATTCACACATAATGACAAGCCATGGCATGGTGAAACCTGGCATGTTTCCTTGAATCAACATGATGAACTAGCAGTTAGATATTTCCATATTGTTTCCTGTTATGTGTAAAGCTGGTTACAATCTTTTTCTGTGGTTTCCCCACTTTAGCCAGTACCTGCTGTCTAGCAATGTTGCCTGCCTATCTGCCTGCCCGCCCCCTGCCCAGGTTGCCAACCTGCCCGCCCACCTCATATGCTGCCTGGCCAATTGCTGAGCTACCCAGCTCATATGGAAGCTATCGCCTTAAGAACTCTTTGAAGGGCAGGGACAGTACAAGAGAGTCTGCAGATGCTTGCAAGGTGATGGTGTGGTGCTGCTGGATAAGCCAGACAGATGAGGTTGGTGCCCCAGCCAGGAGGTGGGGAGATGGGTGATTGGCCAGGAGATGGGCATGGAAGCAGTGGGGTGGCTGAGCAAAGGAAAGTGCACTCTGAGGAGGACGACAGGGAGTAGCAACTGCAGAGCTACCAAGTGCTCAAATGAGCAGACAGGTGCTCCACAAAGCTGTGGTTTCCAGCTGCAGGGGCTTGATGAGGTATGTGCTGCCATTTGTGAGGAATTACATATATTCATTTTCCCCAAAATGTTCCCCAACCTCATCAAACAGTAGAATACATTCTGAAACACCCCATGATTTCAAAATTTCCTGGAAATGTACATCTCTGCAGCTGTCAGATTTAGTACTCAGAACTGTTTCAGAAGTGTTTGTTGTGCCTTTCAAGTTGTCAGTCTATGATACATTTAGACTTCTGATCCATCCTAACCTTAATGAATCAGAATCCATCCTGGCCACTACTACACAAGCAGTGAAGAAGATGCCAACAGTAAAAGGTAATGGGCTGCCACTTAATTTGCACAATGAATGCAGATATTTTTGGGCACCCCTTCCCACATTTTATTTCAATTTTCCATAGATACTGCTGTCAACACGTACAAGCATTATCTCCAGATCCAAAATACACAAACACATCATCTTACCAATCTGAATTAGGTGAAAGATATAAATATAGTAAACTTTGAATACTTGAAAGGCCATCCATATAACCTTGGAATTCAGATATCCATTCCCAATTTAATTGAATAGCAACTAGTACAGTAACAGTAATACATGAGTGGACAGAAAAATTAAAGTCTAATGTTAAAGTACTATCTAGAGTGATCTAAAAACTTGTGCAGCTGCAGTGACAGCAGAGTTCAAATTATCATAGATTTGCATTTTCTTATAAGAAAATGAAAAGACCTAACCAAATACAGAGGTAGTAAAAACAAGCTGTGGAATATCTTGTGAATCACAGTGTAACACTCAGTTCCTTCTCCTAACCCACTGCCTCTGTTGCTATACACTTTTATGAAATTCAGTATTCTTTCTCCATCCCAGCAAATGCAAAGCACTACACAAAACTTGCTATTGTGAAAACAATATGCACAAATTAAGGTCAAGTGTACAAATACTCCCTGCATTAGAGAGGTATTTGGAGGCTTACACATATTGGACTATGCCCTATGTAGAGATTACCTATTACAATTTGTGGCACTCCAGAAGTTTTGACCTACACTTCCCATCAGTCTTAGCCAAGATTGAGATGATGAGAAGTGTAGGTCAAAACACAGGAGGCTCATAAATTGTCTTTAACTGACAGTGCTAGTTCAAAACAACACCTGTCTTCAGAAGTTAGAGATGCTAAAGAGACACCAACACGGTGCAGAAAATGAGAATGCAATGATTCACACACAGCACTAGATCATGGTTTACAGCTAGATGGATTGGTCTGAATGAGTCCAAGCAAAGCAGCAAGCACATGTGCTCCCCAATCCTCTGTTTGGGGAGCACATGTTCCCACACTGAACAGACAATGATTTCAGCAGAGATTACTTTCATTCTTAAAGAATCCCATCTTAGCATAACATAGAAACATAGAATGCAGCAGATACTCTGATTTTTCTTGCCTTACCCTGCCTTCTCCAATATGACCTTCCTCTCATAATCCTTCAAAAACATGGGCTTTTTCCTCTTCCTTGCTGGTTGCTTCTCAGTGTCACTGGTTGATGAAGAATCTGGGGGAAAAGTAAAGTAAATACATAGTCCCCAAGTTGCAAACAACCCATACTTATGAATACACAGACGGCCATAAACCCTATATAAATATCCCTAGCAAAAAGCTGTAAATATCTCTGGAGAACTATGCAACGTGTTTAGAGAGGCATAATCAGTGGCCATGTAGTTCCCTAGAGATACAGTATTCATGGCTTTTCATTCAGTGATTTTGGCTTGTGCCCCAAAACACATTGGCCTGGGTATGCTCATGTAGGTTCCATAGTTCCCCTTTGGTTTTTTCTTCAGCATCTGCCCTTGTAACCAGGGCCTCAGCTGGTACAAGGCCATTTATGATGAGAAAAAGAAAATGGCTGTACCCTTTAGGTCTGCCTCAAGAAAGTAACTCAAGTGCTAACCCCACCCACCTCCAGCAGCACAATCAAACCCTGACTCTCCAAGCACTAGGGCCATCTCCATCATCCTCATCGTCCTCTGTTAACGCTAGGCTTAATGTTACCTCAAGAATGTTCTGAAATGTTTTAAGAATTGTTTCGTTTTTACAATATTGTATACCTACACACATACATGCAGATTCCCTCTCTCTCTTCAGTAACTGTAGTTACTTGTAGTGAATATGGAAGTGTTTTTAGGTGTTTCATATGCACACGAAGGTAAAATATATACAGATACTAAGACAGATACTGACCCAAGTGACACACAAATTCAGTTTAAGGATGTTCTCAGGAACACAACTCATTCTTAATTGAGGGACTACCAGTAATAACTGATCACCTGGCAATTCAAGAGCAATCATAATCCAACTTATATTAGGACATCATCAGACATATTCATATCCCAGGCAAGAACATCAGTTAGTATGAGTTAACAATTTGTCATATATACAGGACTAGCACTTACCTTCCTCACTGTAGAATGTGACATCGTTCTGATATATCCGGGGGTCCTTGGTTTTCAACATGGCTAGTGTGCAGTAAAAAGCACGATCCAGTTTGGGGTCAACTTCCTGCCACATTAGAAACAACCATAAACTTAGGCAAGACTTCCACTGGAAAATGCAATCAGTTAGAAGTATCTGTTTTCCCTCTGGCCTGGGGAAAACAAAACCCAAGCGATCTTGCATTACCACCGGGCAAGAGAAAAGGACAAAGGAGACCAGCCTCCCAATCTCTGAGCTCCCACCACCTAAACACCCCCAGGTAGCACAACCCCAGAGGGGAATGCTACTCGGCTTCAATCTAGCAATCTTCTTTACACTCATGCCCTCCAGGTGTTTGGACTATAACTCCCATCAGCACTTGCAAGTAAAGCCAATAGTTAGGAGTGGTGGGAGCTGTCGGGCATCACGGTGGGAAAATCCCATCCGGTCCTATTTAATCACAGTCTCCTACTCCTAGCTCCTAGGGAAGGATAGACGAGCCACAAATCCTCAGATATTATATCGGGTGGGGGTGAGCTTATCTAGGAGTCTAAATCAATTCATATCTGGGAAAAGAACTAAGACTTTTTTTTCTACTCACCTCCTCCTCCTCCTCCTCACTAGACTCCGTTTCGGAACTCGACTCATCATCACCTGTACCCCCATACCGATCCTGCACTGTGGGGCGGGGAGAGAGAAATGAATGGTGTCGGGCATGAAAGAAGCTACAAATGATGCGCATATTCTAATCAACAGTCTTCCCCAGAAAAGGGAGCGCGGCCCAGCCACCCTCTCCATCACTCACGCCGCTGCAGCTCCTCGCGTCGTCGGTACTGTGCGTAACGCGCAGCGAAAGCTGTATTAATCCGCCATTCCTGCTCCGCAGACATTGCTCCGCACGCCACACTCCAGCGCAGCAACGCGGTTCACTGCCGGGTCAGCAGTCACGTGAAAGCGAAGGGCCGCGCTCATGTCCCCGGAATAAATTGGGAGAAAAGCGGCCTCCTCTTCCTTCTCGGCGCTGCAGAGGCTGCAGCTGTCGATAGCGACTCCCGTGGCCGTACGCTGTGTTATTGTCGCGCCGATTTATCTATGTACGCACAGGCAGTAAAGTGAATTGGAATCTGAACTAACACGCCCAGAACTCGTGCCAACAGGCCATTGCTTGAATGCCCTGGTACAATCTGGAGCGCCAAAGAGCTAAAATAAAGACGTTTTGTGGTCTCTTAAATGGGAAAACTTTACTACAAGACTTTCTAGTTTTAACACCTTGGCATCCCTGCCTGAACTCGAACTAGAATGTAGGATGAAATAAGCTTTCCTTAAGTATAGTCCATCAGCTGCTTTATCCTCCGTTGGCAGGTTTTGTTTTGTTTTTGCAGATAATCATTATCTGACCCCACAATTTAGCATTTTTCTTACAACCCTTGGGCTATATAGGGCCATCAAAAGAAAAAAGAAAGTGTACTATGGTTTTGATGAAATGAAATATAGTCCTGGAAAAAATATGCCACAGTAATGCCTGCCCACATAGCAAAATATTGTACTATTGTGTTGAATCACTTTTGCTAAGCTGGAAGGGCATGGGCTTGCAGCCAGAAGTTGGACTTGATGGCCTCATAGGCCCCTTTCAACTCTACTACCTTTGAAATTCTACTACTGTATAAGCCTTTATAGCGCTCAAGCTTCTTGCTTGTTTCTGTTGCAACAGGGCTACCTCTTGCCTGGTCCTAGGAAAGGGTGGGTAAAAAATGGAAGAAAAGCAATGTTGCTAGAAATCACACAGACTCTTTTGAGATGTGGGGACAGGAAAGGTCTGGCAAACTTACAAGGCTACCTTGTGATTTGTAACACAATCTTATCCACGTCCACTCAGAAGTAAATCCTACAGGAGAAACTACTTCCATATAAGCATGCATAGGATTGCATTTCTAATAACAATTTGAATGTTTCTCTTAACATAGGGGTAGGCAACTTGTGGCCTTCCATCTTTTGACCTTCAGGTCCCCTCATCCTTTGCTATTGGCTGTTCTGACTAGATCTGATGGGATTTCTAGGCCAAAACATCTGGAGGACCTCCCCTGTGCATCTAACAGAGCAACAACACTGCATTTTTTTTCTGGAAAGCTGCTCTCACTGTGTCAAGTGGAGCTTATTCTTAAATATTGGAATCTAGTTCCTGTCAATCCTGACTATTAGCATGCTGGTTGGAGCTAATAGGGTTGTAATCCAACAACATCTGGAGGACCACAGTTGCCCTCTCCTCAATTAAAGATTACCATTCTGCATTATATGAGCTTTGGTTGCCTATGTAACTAAAGACCCTGTAGCTGAACTTAAATCCTGAGCAACTCCTGTAATTTTTTTTTTATATCCTACTTTTTTTTCTTACATGGAACTCAAAGCAGCTTACAACATTCTCCTCCTGCTGCTCTCAATTATATCTCTACAACAACAACCCTATCAGGTAGGTTGGGTTGAGAGTCTGTGACTGGCCCAAAGCCACCCAGTTGGTTCCTTGGTCAAGCAGGGACAAGAACCTGAGTCTAGTCCCATGCTCTTTACTATTACACCACACTGGCTCTTTTACTACATGTATCCACTGGGACTACCCTTCGATACACTCTCAAGGCACACACCACCTTGCCTTTAGGCAAAAACAGTGGCTTTCTTGCTTGTAGAGCTGCAGTGATGGTAATCCCTACTGCTCGTGGTTTCCTGGCCAATGCTGGGCACTTGGCAAGGAGTCAAACACTGAAGTTGCAAAACAGGCTCAGCTGTTTGTGCTTTCATTTCTCTCCTTGCTTACGTCTAGGGCTGCACCCAGCTCGCTCCCGTCCCCCACTTTGCTTGACAACTTGTGTTACAAAATGCTTGGCTTCCTTCCTTCCCTGTGTCACTGAGTGCCACACCCCACAGCTGGGACAGTGTTCTGGCCGATAAAGCTCAGCTAATTTACCCTGCACAACCCAGGAGGTTTCTGTCTGATCAGCACAGATGGAGCCTCCCTGACTGCACTATTTCTTACTTTGCAGCCCTACTGCAGTTGAACCAGACAGATGACCCCAGTCTATTCCAGCACCGAATGAAAGAGGAAAGCAACCTTTGGCACCCTGTGTCAGATGTGTTAGGCTACAACTCCCATAATTTCAGCCTCCACAGGGATGCTGCCTGGTGATGCTGAGAACTGTAGTGCAACACATCTGGAGGTCATGAAGTTGGGAATGGGCAGCTTAAGGCATCACTTTTCTCCCATGCAAACATGTGGAAGAGGCAAAACATTGGTTCAGTGGCTTCCATGAACCACAGCAACCTTTGAGAAGAGAGCAATGTTCCCCCTTCCAAATTTGCTGTAGAGCTTTACCAGAGATTGCAGACAATGAGAAAAGGACATTTCTAGCAATACCCAACCTGGAAAAGGGGGTCTGGAGTCAAGTGGTGGCACGTATGCATTTCATTTTTCTCTTTATCTCAATCTGCTTATTGCATGGAGACAGGGCACAGTCCACAAGGGGGACTAATTTCTATCAGTCTGATTTTACACCAGCCTTTTCCAGTCTGGTGCCCTCTGGATGTTTCAGCTTATGCCTCCCAGTGTTCCTGACCCACACTGGCTGGGGATGGTGAGAGTTGTAGGCCAACACAGCTAGGCCCATAAAATTAGGAAGGCTGCTCTTTACAGCAAGATACACCCAAGTCTTTCCTGTGTTCTCTTTTCCTTTCTTACAGTTGTCAAGAAATTCAATGGTACGAACCTAGCTTCTGTGGCATCCACCTGTGGAAGATACTGCTGCATTTTTGGGCTTGTTTAAAGAACAGTGATGATAGAAGACAACTTCTGGGGTTATTTCATCTTCTTGTTTTTTCATATTCAAGAAAGATGTCAATTGAAAGCAAGATGAGGACTTCTTAAAGCATTTTTCCATACCAGATAAGGGTGAACAACAGAACAGTTCTGTTTGATTCTGGGGTTGCACTATTCACTGCATTTCTCTAGGCCAGACTTCTCCAACCTGGTGGCCTTCAGAGACATTTGGATCACAACTCCCAGAATTCTCATCCAGCAAGACCATCGAGTGGAATTCTGGTTGTTGCAATCCAAACATGCCCAGAGGGCACAAGGTTGGGAAAGGCTGCTCTAGGCAGGTGGAATGATTCAAGACAGTAATTTATAGTGAATGGAACTGACTTAAATTTGCTATTGATGGAAAGAGTCTGTTCTCAGAATCAATGAGACAACAGTCAAAATGCAGTAGTTATGGGGAAAAAACCCCCTCAAAGCACTATCCTATGGATTGCACTCCTTGTTAAAGAAAGTCTGTATAAATTACTCTTTTCAATGGTTCTGCTCTCACCAGTGCACCAGATATTGCATTTGGGGTTTTAATGTCTGTAAACCACCCAGAGAGCCCTCTGGGCTATTGGGGTGGTATACAAATGCAATTAATAATAATTGCATTATTATTATTATTATTATTATTATTATTATTATTATTATTATTATTATTGGCCTTCGAGGCTTAGCCAGTCTGCAGCTAGCAGAAGGCAATAGGGAGCAAAGCCTACTGGAACAAATTTGTATTTTCATATGTATTTTGTTAGCCAGCCAGTGTTTTTCTTTTGGAAAAAGGAAGGTGAGACAAGTTGTGGTATGGAAGCTTCACACACTCCAAGTCCTGGCTCAGCCATGAAGCCCATTTTCTGACCACTCTCTTTCAGGTGAACCTCCTCACAGAAGGTTGCTGGAAAGAAAGAAAATGCAACCCCTTCAAAAAGCTGCCTTGGCCTTCTCAGAGGATGCAAGAGATTCAAATTTAAGCAGTACATCTGAAGAGCCTATAAAGAAGATCCTATAAAACCTTGCTAAGTCCTGTTAAGGGACAAAGTATTATTGTAGCAGCACATGCCATTGTACATGCTTTTAATCTTTAAGTGGCTTGGACTTCCACAAATTACTTCTTTGAATCCTTCCAAGGTGGATGCTAGTCCCACAGTGCTGGAGACAGTTCCTGTGTTAAAAAGCATGGTGCATGCACATGTTTAGCAGTGTGAAAATCTAGAGAAGCCCTGTAATTAAGTGCAAGCCTGGGTGTGATGCAAGCCTCTTCCACTTATAGGTGATTCACAGCGATGATTCACAGTTCCCAACATGTCTTTTGTGGCTTCTGTCTTATATGCTGTTAAGGTTCAACATTTTAATAAAATGTGTTCAACTATAGTGCCACAATCATAATTATACCCCCATTCTTCTTCAGGGGAATAGGACTTTGTCCTCTGAAAGCAAAGGGAAGGATTCCCCTTAAGAAGAATCCCCCAGAATCACAAGTCAAAAAGAGAGAAATATATGTAATGTTTTTAATAATTAAATTAATCATTCTGTAAAACAAACCCTCACAAATCACAATAAATAGAATAAATTTCTCCTTTAAAATCTACTATACACAGCTCAGACCCACAAATTCATTAAAGGGAATAAGCTGCCAGAACAAATCTTAAAACATTTTAGTCAAAGATAACAGACTAAGCAGTGTTTGAATGCATATATGAACAGCAGGAGTCTTAACTACCAAAAGGCCACAGTGGAAATGGCTTAAAGATCATAAGATCCTCATCAATCCTAGAAGAAGGCTTGATGTGGATCCTAGTAGAAACAGTATCCTGTGCATAAGAGGTTACAGATCTTGCATCCCATGCTCCACAAGGAAAGCATAGCCAACAATTCAATCCACAAATGTACAATTATGTCACAGCAAATCTGCCTAGCCCCCAATGCCAGGTACAGTAACCAGCCCACGCACCTTGACATCCCTACCTGTACACAGAGTAAAATCCATTGGAGAATTGTAATATAATCTTCCATAGGAAATGTGGAATGGAACAAGGTGCAGAGGGATTCCTCATAGCAAAACACCAAGTGTTCCTGAAGAGGGCTGGGATTCTTTGTGCCAGAAGGAAGGGGTGAGAAGGTCCCAGCCAGCAATGTGAGATTTTCCCACATTCTCCTAAGGAGATGCTTATGCCAGTGGAGTGTTTAAGTACACCATTCTCTGTTTAAGATGAAGCAGAGTCAAGGAGGATATATGCATGAGTCCTCCACCACAAGGGCCTTCTGGCTCCCAAGAAACTGCCAAGGTTAGGAAAAACTGGAGAGCAGAAGCAAAGAAGAGAATTCATAAAATACATATAAATAGAAACAACAGCAAAATTAATTCAACTCACACTCTGAGGTAGGGCAGGAGGAGCTGCCTTTGTTCCAGGGCCCTGGCAAGAAAGGGAAAATCTCTGGGAATGAGGGTGGGGGTGAAATATACAGAAAGGAGCTGCCTCAGTGCTGCTCCTGCTCCCTTTTAGCCTGGGCAAGATGCCCCCCTTAGGCTAAGCTGGGACAGAGAGGTGCTGTTCCAGGATGCTCTGGATGTCTGAAAGCCCCAGCTGTTGTGCGAGCTCCAATGGTGTCCGCCCCTCAGAGTCCTGGTGCTGCAACTTTGATTGAGGTGCCAAGAAGCAGACCACATCACTGTGGCCTTCCCAAATAGCAACATGGAGGGGCAGAGAGCCAGAGGCATCTGGGATGTTGACATCAGCGCCATGATCCACCAAGATTTTCAGGGTGTCAAGGAAGCCTGTGCGGGCAGCATCGTGGGCAGGCACTGTGCCTGATTCATCTTGGATGTTAGGATTAGCACCTTGCTTCAGCAGCTCCTGAGCCACAAAGATGTTACCAAACATCATTACCTAGGGGAAGACAAAAGGGTCAAAGAGTGATGAGGAAGGGGATGTCTACAGTAGGGTAGGCAGATAACACTGAAATCCATTTTCCGGTCAGAAGGGGAAGCAGAAAAGGCTACAATCCAGCAGATACCATATTCATAGACTCTAGTCAGAACAACACATTTTCTAACTGCAATTCCCATCATTCCCAACCAGCATGGACCTCTAGATGTGTTGGAAATCATAGAAGTTCCTGTCCCAGGCATCTGGTGGACACCAGGCTGGGGAAAGGTGGTATAAGCAGCTCAAATGAGGCCTGAACTGATGGGGCTGCTTGACTTACAATGCAAGTTTTGCCTCTCCTTTCCCCCCATACTAATCAACTCATTCTGTGCCCCTTGTGTGACCCTACTTGACATGGCCCCAGCAGGAAAGAGGGGCAGCCTGTATGATCTATGCCTGCATGCTGCTTACAAAAAGCAGTTTTTTATATTTGTCTTGGGTGAAATTTCCCTGCATAGATGAAAATATGAGTCAGAAGAAAGAATGTAAATGAGGAGATCCACTGCTCCAAGTGCAAGGTGACCAAGATGTTTGAAGCCAAACATCCTGCAAGTTCGGAGCAAGGAGAGCTGTCTGTTAGGATGGGGTGGCCAAAGGAGTACTGCTGTCTAATCCCGCCCAAGCTGGTCTAAGTCTCATGTCCCCTAATCTACACGGACTGCACGGCAGGCATTCAGAGATTATCCTAGTTGACATGATGCCTCATATCTGAGACCAGGCCTCTGACCTAACACGGGTTGGGAATCTGAGCGCCGGGAAAGAGGCAGCGGACAGAAACAGCAGGCAGGCTCTCGCCTTCGGGATTCGGCCGAGAGAGGCGAGACTGTGTTTTCTCTTTGGCCAGGAGATATCCGCGGGCTGCCTACCTGCAGCGCGGTCTTGCCGAAGCGGTTGTGCGAGTCGGGATGCACCAACTCCTCGTGCAGGAGGCGCCGCACCTCGGCAATGTCTCCCCGGGCGGCAGCCCCGGTTAGCTGGTCGCCGGCGCGGATCTCGGCGTTGCCCGGCAGCATGCCCGCGCCGACACCTAGAATCATAGAATAGCAGAGCTGGAAAGGGCCCTGAAGGCCATCGAGTCCAACCCCCTGTTGTTACGGGACATCAATTACACCATCCCACTCAGATGGCTGTCCTGAAGGAGAGTGGGGCGGCTAAGAGTCAACCGGGACAAAACCGACGTCTACCAGAGAAGGACCCGCCTCCCTCTCCCATCTATACGTGACAGCCCAAACTTAGACCTCCTGCTGATCCTCCTCTCTAGCTTAATGGTGCAGGGAAGCATTCTGCACACGCCCAGACCCCCCCTTTTAATCTAATCATCCGCGACTTCGCCAATCGTTGCTTGTGAGTATGCCGGCCGGCCGGCATGAAGTGAGCCTCACTCCTCTGCCCGATGTGATGGTGACGGCGGTCTTCCTTTAAGCGAGGAGCTCCCTCTTCAATGCTTACCTCCACCCCGGGAGCACAGACTCTTCTCCCAACACTTGTCAAGTGGGATAGCGGCCGGCCGGCCGGCCGACGAACCAACAGGCGTCTCGTTCGCGGCCGCCGCCGCCGCCGCCGCCGCCTCTCGCAGCGCAATTGCTCTTGCTCGCTCGGGTCGCCTCTGCTGCCGGGGCGGGGCTCGCCCGGCTCAGAGTCGCGGTCAAGGAGCAGCCGCCGGACAGCTCGATGTAGATGCTGATGGAATGCCAAGAGAAGGCAAGGGCGGTGCCGTTGGGGGCTCGCCTCGTTCGGGGCGGGGCTGCTACTGAGCTCAGGAAAGCCGATGAGGGCGGCGGCAGGCCGCCTACCGATCTGCCTGTCCTTCGGTCCGAACAGCCGGCAAAGACAGCGCCAGCCCGCCCCACCCACCGCACTCTCGCTTAACCGGAGTGGCAGCCTTCCGCTGGCCCCGCCCCCACGTGCCGGGGCGCTGTTTGTTGTTTTTTTATTTTCATCTGCGCTTTCGAGTTGGATACATTGTAACCTGTTTAGCTCCGTCCACCCCACCCTCTTCCCCAGGCATGGCCAATGGGAGGCCAGCTCCGGGTAGGAGCCGGCTTCTTCCGCCTCCTCATTGGTCGTCTAGGTACGGCATACGAGGCGGGTCTCAGCGATTCAAACGCAGGTTCGGGCGGGAAGAGACTCACTCGTGTTCCTCCCCTCCCCACCAGGCAAGGGCGAGTAAGAGGTCGCGACCTGGGAGGAGAAGGGACTGGAAGGAGAGGCGCGGCGGTGGCGTCTTTCTTGAGGGGGACAGATCGACTGACTTTCTGAAAGTCACTATCCTCGTCTGTCCTGGAGCGATACGTGAGTGCTCATCCCGGCCCGAGGCACGCTTTTTTAAAAAGTCAGTCCTATGGAGGAACTCATTAAGTCGTTGAACCCATTATGACCAACTCGGGTAACGGGCGTTTGCCAGGATCGAAGGGTCTGCTTGTAGTCTCAGGTTCTCCGGCCGCCTTGCTTGCTATTTACAAACAAAAGCAGATATTTCTGCTTTTGAACACATTTGTTTATTTAACTTCTATACCGTGGGACAGCTGAAGCTCCCTGGGTGGATTACAGTAGTTCCTAAAGAGGACCATAATATAAGTGAGCCAAACACCTGTCCTGTGATGTATTTGCTCCCCAAGAACTCCAGGCTACTAGAGCTACAACGGGGTTACCAATATTCTTTTAGGAACCAAACTCTGTTCTCTGTCACTCAACGAGTCCTTCCCAAACCTGGATGCTGGCTGGAAATGATGGAAGTTGTAGTCCCAACACCTCTGGAGGGCACCATCTTGGAGATGGCTGCCCTCAACCATGACCTTTGTTTTCTGTCTCCCTTGGAGGAATTTGCTGGGAAGAGTTATAGACTACACCTCCACATCAGCATAAGATGCTGTCTGCATATGGCTGAATTAGCTGTGAAGTGCATTATTTTCAAAAGTATTATAATTGAGAGCAAAAGTGTCATAGCATTGAAAGTTTTTGATTTGGACTTGGATAATCTTTCCTGAGACCCCAGTGATGGACTGGATATAAATGTTTTTACTAAATAATAATCCAGATTCTGCGTTCCCTTTGACTGTTGTTGTTAGTCGCAAAGTCGTGTCTGACCCATCACGACCCCATGGACAACATTCCTCCAGGCCTTCCTGTCCTCCACCATCCCCCAGAGTCCACTTAAGCTCACACCAACTGCTTCAGTGACTCCATCTAGCCATCTCATTCTCTGCCATCCCCTTCTTTTGCCATCTATTGTTCCCAGCATTAGGCTCTTCTCCAGGGAGTCCTTCCTTCTCATTAGGTGACCAAAGTATTTGAGTTTCACCTTCAGTATCTGGCCTTCTAAAGAGCAGTCAGAGTTGATCTCTAGGACTGACCGGTTGGATCGCCTTGCGGTCCAAGGGACTCGCAGGAGTCTCCTAGATTATTACTATTTTTTAATTTAATTATGTACAGAGGCCCGTAATGTGAACCCGCTCTTGGGCTCCCAAGAAAAAGGGAAGGGTTAATACTGTAACTGGTAAAATGTTGTAAATCCAGGTGCCAGCTTAGCAGGAATCTGTTGCCCAAGACTTTTGGAAGTTATTCTCCTCCCTTTGTGAAGTATTTTTGGGAGTTATCAGAAATTATGACCTCATGGACACTGGAGAAAACAGCAATGACTGCCTAACAACAGCCACCTGGAGTAAATGGCTGGCCCCAAGGACTAGGAGATGGGCCATCACCCTATGGGTCGGTCAGCTGACCCAGGCTACAGAGGGGGGATGATTTAAATCCCTGGAAAAGAGAGCCTTTGGGAGGTTCCATTCTGCTGCAGATTTTCTGTGCTGAAAAATGTTATGAAGTCCTATGCATCCTTTGCCTCTTGCAGATAGAATTTATGTGTATAGTTCAGACTAGGACTAGCTTTGTTATTTTCTTTCCACGTGGGCCAACAGGATCCTGGTAGTTAGGTTTTCTTGGTTGACTATAAACTGTATTGTTGCTGCTGTCCAACTTTCCTTTCCTCCTCCCACATTTTACCTTATTTTATCCTTTTAATCTGTATGTTTTAGTACCCTCCTCCTCTATATTTTATCCTTTTAAATAAACTTATTTGTTCTCCAAGCTTGGGATGTCGTGTGCTTATTCCAGTGACTGTTTTAGGGATTGAGGGACAAGGGAATTTCTGGGCAGGGTTTTACCCAGTTGGCCAGGGGAACGAGGAATCCCTGATAGCACATCCTTACCTGATGGCAATGAAAAGTAGATCTACATGTCATAAAAGCTGTAGTGAGCCAAAAGAATCATTTGGGGTCGGGGGAAGCATCCATTTACTGTCACTGACCCTAAAGGGCCACTTTTTGCTGCTCTTGCCAGTGAGTTAATCGTTGGTTCCTAGTACTCATGATCACCTGAATTTAGACAATGTGGCAACCCATTGTGAACACAACCATTAAGAGAGCCAGTTAAGAATGCAGGACTGGGACTCTAGTCCCTCTGGGTTCTAGTCCCTCTCAGCCATGGAGCCAACTGGGTGACTTTGGGCCAGTCACAGACTCTCAGCCCAACCCACCTCACAGAGCTGTTGCCATGGAAATAAGGTTGAGAGCAGGAGAATGATGTAAATGGCCCAAAGAGTCTTTGGGCTATAGAAGCTAAGTAAGACAAGTTATGCACTGTCATTTCCCCTCAAACAAGCCACCCTATGAAAATCAGTCCAGGTTTCAAGGACCTTATAACCATCATGGCTTGTCACCCACAATGGGTTGTCAAGTTGAACCAGTAACTCCCTACTAGCAATTCTCAAAGGATGTGTGTGAAAAAAATTATCCTTGAGAATGCAGGGTACAAAATTGTCTGGATTGCTCAACTGCATGCAACAGCTTCTGCTTTCCCTTGCACTACTCTCCCTCAAGATATGGCCAGAATTGAGATTGTTCCACAAGGAAGCAGCTCCTAATTTTCAAAATGGACACATGTTGTCCTTTGGGTGTTCTTGGGAGCACAACAAGCTTCCTGAATTTTGTACACTTCTCTCAAAATAGTATTTTGAAATTTTTGCCAGCAGACATTTGTGACAGTAGGCCACATATTGTGAAAGCCTGGAAAAATATAAGTCCCCCCCACCCTTAAATGGAACCAGCTGCCCATCAAAACTCTGTTCCCTTTAAAAGAGGTTTCTTGACAGGAACAAATGCATTCATACCCACGTGTCTCCAGGGAGGATCCGTGGGGGTGGGGCAAGAGTAAGCAACTCTGCTCGTTCTCTGATCAGAACAGGGTTTAACTGGAAGGAAGAGGGGGCATAACAAAGGGGAATGGGAGTAACAGCACACACCAGGATAGTCGCCACACTGAAATCAATTTATTTCACTTACATGTATAGCTCACTATGGCCCAAGGACAAGGAAAACAGCAGAATGACATATCTTTACAACAAGAGGTAGCACCTGCTCTTCTCACATTACAAATAAGCAAGGGGGAAAGGGCCACTAGTTCCAGCTTTCATGCATCTGTGGGCTGTGCTCTGTCTGCTCCCCTAGTCCATTCTCCAGTCCAGGCAGCACACAACAAGAAGTCATGCAGCTGTGGAGAACTGTGATTGCCTTTCAGGTTAGACTGAATCCTATTTGCCATGTGCAAGTGAGGCAGAACTGATTTCCCTGTCCACCCCTAATTTAGACTCCTAAATTAAATGTTGAAAGCATGCAAATGCCACTGGTTGTGCCCTCTTGTTTTTTACCCACCAAATGTTGCTGGATTCCAACTCCTTTTAGCCCCAGCCAGCATGACTAGTGGTCAGGACTGATGGGAAATGCAGTCCAACAACATCTGGAGGGAGACAGGCTCCTCACACCTCTTCTGTGGGATTCTCTAAAGGGGAGAGGTTCTGGAGACCGGTCCTGGAAACCTCAGCCACAAGGCAAGACATAACATTTTGACATGTCATCGGAACAGAGCTACTGCCATTGCTGGCTGAAAAGCAGTACAAATACTACCTCAGATCCAAATACTACCTCAGATGGAGCCACAATTTCTCCTTCAAGTACTGGACAAAGTAGTCTAAGAACTGTTACCAAATCATGCTGCAAATGGGCAGAGAAATGAACGGAGGAGCATTTTAGAAGAATGACACATACATGCATACAATATGCTTCAGAGAGCCATGGTTACAGCTCTCATGGTTATGGACATCCAGACTTCTTCATTCTTGAGGGTGTCTGAGTCTGCTGGACTGCAAGATTATTGTGTCCGGAGTTGGTAATCTGGAACAAAAGCCATACAATATGTTAAGACTGGGTTGCCATTTGATCAGAAAATCCAAATGGACAAAACTGAATATGCAGAATGGGAGAAGGAACAATTTTGGAATTGTTCTCTCTTGTCCCCAAAATATCTGTTCCTGAAACGGGATGATCTTCTACACAGAGTTGGCATGTAGTTAAAGACTTTTAAATGCAGGCTAGAGAGTGGCCAGTCATGCACCAAATTTTAAAAAAAAGTTGTTTCCAAGGATGAGGAGATCCAAGTCACCTGCCAGTCTCATATCTATCTTGAGTAAATTGATGGGAAGTTTTATTAAGGCTAGAATTGTCAAGCACATCAAAGAACAAGCTTTGCTTAAGAACAATAAGGATTGCATCTCTGAAAGGTAGGGTCTTGAACTTCCTTCACCCCGAAGATTGTACTCAATTTTTGGGAAGCTCTTAGAGTTGAATCCAGTTGTGGGTGGAGCCCAAATATCAAAATATCAGCATATTTTTGCTTACAGTTCTTCATGCTAGTAGCTAAGCCTTTGGAGAGGAATTTCATCCTTTCAGAATCAGAAGATGTGCAAAAGCCATTGGGGTGACTGAAGAAAGGGTGTGGTCAACTGGGGAATCACAGGGGCCTCGCTGGAATTCTGATTGTGCCTCAGTTTTGTACCCTTGTTTTACTGGCACTGGAGGTCATGCTGATGCTGACCTCCAGCTCTGACAACTTAAAGAAATTGATTCGTGATTCCTGAAGGGCAAGGCTTTTGGATGTTACCAGCCACGATAGCTGAATGACAGCTTCTGTGTTTAGGACAGCAGTGTCTTAAGCATTGCATCCAAAAACAGAATGCTTGAACCTTTAGTCTGATTTGATATGGGGATTTTTAATGCTACATAAGGATCATACAGCTCCTAGTACTCTCCTAGTTCTTATTTAATTTTAAAATAAGAATGTGGAAATGGAATACTAGACTCAGCTAGATGGGAGACCTTCAAAAGTCCAAAGTCCTTGGCTGGAAAGGGGTAGTTAGACCACCATTTTGTTCTTATATGGACCTCAGCAATGCACTTCAGTGACTTATTTTATATTGTTACTTATTTTATATTGTTATTTTTGTATTTTACTTCATGTTGTGAGCCGCCCCGAGGCTTCGGTGGATGGGGCGGCATAGAAATGTTTTAATAAATAAATAAATAAATAAATAAATAGTCCTTAAAGCAGTTCTAGCCAGTTCATTCTTCCCATTTCACACAGGCAGTGGCTGAGATTGAAACTATGTTACAGGAATCCATCAGTGCACTGGGACTTGAACACAGGGCCCACTTGGTTACATTGGCTATTGCTGCACAATGGTCCACTAGGGTCCATCCTAAGTCTGAACCAAGCAGTTTGCTCCAAAGGAAGAATAATTTGACCAGAAGAGAAAGGCTGCAGTAGCATACAGGGCTGGCTGTTTAGCAGAGCGAGGTGACTGCCTGGAGCAGCATGGGCTGAGGACTGGCATCAATCCCCCAGCCATTCCCCTCTGTTGGGAACATAACTATGTGCGCTATGCAACATGTCTTACACCCACTAAACTAGCCTGTTGCTCTCAATTTTGGGCCTGTTCAGCTGAAATAAAATCCAGCTTCCAGTCTAGTTTGCTTCTGTATGCCAAGAGGCAGAATGTCACCTTATCCCTTTGCTCAAGTAGCCAAGTGTCTCAGGCCAGCCTGAATAGCATACCAGTGACATAGCTAAGCTGAGTCATAATGGTGTGTAACAGGGAGCATTATGCAAGTTGAACTGCATGGGAGGGGGCTGCACACTTGAAAACAGGGAGCAGTCTCTATGGGGCCAAGGCAAAGCAATAAGTGCACTGGCCTAATTGCAGAAAAGGGAAAGCATGGGCCATGGGAACCACGAACCCTTTGCATGGTCCCTTCAGGCAAGTGTGGGCAACAGGATGGCATCACATTGGCACGCTAGATGATGAGGGGAAAGGCTAGATAAGGAGAAAGCACACATACTAGTAAAGCCTGAGGGCTCTTGAACCCAAAGTAAAACGTGGGAGCAACTCCAGCCAAGCTTTCTCCCTCAAGCAGCCAGAGCCAGGGTATCATTTCTTAAACACTTGGTTCTAGGGACTTTGGCCACAATTTTGAACTTCTTCACTGACTTTGGCTCTAGAGAAGCCAGACTGCAGGATTGCCCTATCATTTCTTTCCCTTTCCTTTGCAGAAGTCCTCTGTGTGAGCACATGTGTGTGTTGGGGTGGGAGGTGTACTTTGTGGAAGGAAATCTCTGAGTGGACCTTCTCAGATCTCCAAGTTTTTCTCCAAGCGACGGTGGAATGGGTTACCCAACCACTTGTATTCATATACATTCCAGGGAAGCAAAGGATATATTTTTCCATAACTTGGCTTACTTCTCTTAGGTGCCGCAATAGAGGCTGTTAGGTACCAATTTTAAGGCTGAAAAAGAAAGTCAGTAGCCACACACCCCATTTGAACTTCCTCAAAGCCTTGACAACTTACCCCCACTCTGGGTGATATAACGAACCCATGGTAGAGCCTGGTAACCACTCTTCTCAATGATCTTCATGTATCGCACCTGGATTGGAATGGAACCACAAGAGAGAAAATGACAGCAAAGGAGACAGTCCCACCAGCCTTCTTTCAGCAGCCAGTTATTTGCATTGTAAGGCACTAAACGGGGCTGGTCACACATGATGTGAATGGTTATTGCACACTTACCTTTCTTACCTTGTGTCCTATGTTCTCATACTCATGAGGTGCCTACTCAGGAGTAGTTTCTGTGTGCCTCCATCTTCCCTCCAAATGGTGACATATATCCCATCAGACCCCACAGCGGGGAACCAGTCCCAACGTATATACTGCTCCTGCCTGCATCGCCCGCATCTGTGCCAAGGGCCCACATGCTCCCCTTAGCCAGCTGTCACTTTGTTTTGTCTGCCACTCCATGGAGGCCACATCTGCTCAGAGTAGCATGGCTGCCCCTGCAGTCACTGCTTCTTGTCTTCCCTCCCGGCACATGCGCTCTGATGTCTGGCTGGACTGTCACCTAGCCACCGTCTGACTGGACTGCTGAGATGCCCACCTTGCCCCCCTGGTGCGGCCTCGTGTAAAAAGTCACATTGTCCCCTCACACAAGAAGAGACAGTGCAACTTGCATGCAGCCATGGCAGGCAGGCAAGACGGGTATCTTAGTGCTTGGTCAGGCAGCAGATATTTATTTATTTATTTATTTATTTAAACATTTCTATGCCGCCCCTTGCCGAAGCCTCGGGGCGGCTTACAACATCTAATAAAATACACAATAAATTAAAACAATAACAATTAAAATATATACAGTAGAATAAAATAAGCCGCCCTGGCCAAATAAAATTCAATAATATTAACATTTAAAATGCTGCTTAAATAAAAAGGTCTTTGCCTGGCGCCGAAAAACAAATAACGATAGTTAGGAGATGAGCTGTGTGGCAGGCATGGCCATGCAGCAGACGTGTGGGTGGCCGGGCAATGGGGAGTGTATGCTGTGAGGGAGGGCAGGGGCAGCCAATCAGTGCCCTGTCCATCAGCAGTCCAGCCATTGCTGGGCCAACAGGGCAGTGAAAAATGGCGCCAGGAGAGGCCACGGCCGCTCTTGCCACTGAACTTGCTGACTGAAACAGGAAAACCATAGCAAAACATTGTAACCAGCTTCACACATAACAAGAAGCAATGTGGAAATGTGGAAGCCTTCGAACAAAGTGTTAGTTCTGTGTGGTGATCATGGTAACCAAAGGTACTATGTTTCACCACGCTTCTGCCATGGCTTGTCATTAAGTGTGAATACAGCCAATATTTATGTAGCAACCAGTGGCAAGCAACTGTGGAAACCCTACCCCCACCCCTTACCCCTACCCCCACCCCTACCATTTGTTATGAACAACTTGAATAAGTGCAAAAACACTTTCCAGCAGTGTATTCAGGCACAGTTTGAAGTGTGTCTTGCTCTGCTCCCCCTCAGTAAAGCCAATTCTCACTCAGTGCAATCACTCCCACATCTTCATCTCCAATCAAATCTAGCTCACCTGAATTCCAGAGACCGTAAAGTAGGGGATCTCAAACCGGACCAAGATAGGTGGCCGTCCCTCCAGTTCCTCATTCTCAACACTGGGCAGCCCAAAGTGGGCTCGCATCAAGTACTCCTTGCCACCCTGCGGAACCAAATGCAAGGGAGAGCATAGTCTCTGGTTCACTGTTATGGAGGCCAGCTGCTGCTATATCCTGGCACTAACAGGCAGGGAGGATCTTCCACTGCCACAGAAAAGAGGCAGGAAAACTCACTGTAATTTTGGAAGCCTTTTTGTGGACCCTGTTCATGTTTGCTCCTTCAAGCTCTATGGAGTTTCAGTGGAGAGGGGTTC